>NC_091628.1:38968467-39269596 GCF_027580195.1 Bos mutus | reverse complement strand
TGTGCATTTCTCTTTTGGAGGGATGGTCTTGATGACTGCCTCCTGTGCAACGTCACTAACCTCTCTCCATAGTTCTTCAGGCACTCTGTCTAACAGATATAATCCCTTGAATCTCTTTGCCAGTTCTACTATATAATCATAAGGGATTTGATTTAGGTCATACCTGATGATCTAGTGGATTTACCTACTTTCTTCAATTTAAGTCTCAATTTGGCAATAAGGAGTTCATGATCTGAGCCACAGTTAGCTCCCAGTCATGTCTTTGCTGACTGTATAGAGCTTCTCCATCTTTGGCTGCAAAGAATATAATCAGTCTGATTTCGGTGTTGACCATCTGGTGATGTCCACATGTAGAGTTGTCTTTTGTGTTGTTGGAAGAGGGTGCTTGCTATTACCAGTGCATTCTCTTGGCAAAACTCTATTAGCCTTTGCCCTGCTTCATTTTGTACTCCAAGGATAAATTTGCCTGTTCCTGCAGGTATCTCTTGACTTTCTGCTTTTGCATTCCAGTCCCTTATGATAAAAAGCACATCTTTTTTTTCCTTTTTTTTTGGGGGGGCGGGTATTAGTTCTAGAATGTCTTGTACGTCTTCATAGAACCATTCAACTTCAGCTTCTTCAACATTACTGGTTGGGGCATTGACTTGGATTACTGTGACATTGACTGATTTGCCTTGGAAATAAACAGAAATCATTCAGTCATCTTTGAGATTGCCCCCAAGTACTGCATTTCAGAATCTTTTGTTGACTATGAGGGCTACTCCATTTCTTCTAAGGGATTCTGCCCACAGTAGCAGATATAACAGTCATTTGAATTAAATTCACCCATTAAATGTCAATGTTCACTTTTGCCATTTCCTGTTTGACTACTTCCAATTTACCTTGATTCATGGACCTAACATTTCAGGTTCTGATGCCAATCTTATTCAGAAAATTGGATTAAAGATTTGCTGAGCATGGCTCCACCTATCAGAACAAGACCCAATTTCCCCCACAGTCAGTCTAACCCATCAGGAAGCTTCCAAAAAGTGTCTTATACTTATTCACCAAAGGGCAGAAAAATGATAACCACAGTCACAGAAAACTAACCAAATTGATCACAGGGACCACAGCTTTGTCTAGCTCAATGAAACTATGAGCCATGCATATAGGGCCACTCTAGATCGATGGGTCATGGTGGAGAGTTCTGACAAAACTGGAGAAGGGAATGGAAAACCACTTCAGTATTCTTGCCTCGAGAACCCCATGAATAGTACGAAAAGGGCATTTAAGTTTGACCTAAATCATATCCCTTATGATTATGCAGTGGAAGTGATGAATAGATTCAATGGATTAGATCTTATAAACAGAGTGCCTGAAGAGCTATGGACAGAGGTTCATAACATTGTACAGGAGGCAAAGACCAAAACCATCCCAAGGAAAAGAAAAAATGAAAACCAGAAAAGTGCTCATCTGAGGAAGATTTACAAACTGCTGAGGAAAGAAGAGAAGCAAAAGTCAAGGGAGAAAAGAAAAGATATACACAATTGAAAACAAAGTTTCAGAATATATCAAGGAGAGAAAAGAAGGCTTTCTTAAATGAACATTGAAAAGAAATACACAGAAGAACTATACAAAAAAGTTCTTAATGACTCAGATAAGAAAGGTAGTGTTATTTGGATAAGCACAAAAATACAATCATGATGAATGACCAAATTATCAGATAGTGTGGACACGCACCTAGAGCCAGACATCCTTGGAATGTGAAGTCAAGTGAGCCTTAGGAAGCATTGCTATGAAGCTATTGGAGGTGATGGAATTCCAGCTGAGCTATTTCAAATCCTAAAAGATGATGCTGTTAAAGTGTTGTACTCAATATGTCAACAAAATTGTAGTAGAAGAGATTAAGAAGATGTGGCAAGAATACACAGAAGAACTATACAAAAAAGTTCTTAATGACTCAGATAAGAAAGGTAGTGTTACTTGGATAAGCACAAAAATACAATCATGAAAACTAAGCAGCAGCCAGAGGAATAAAAATGGTCAGTTCATATTCCAATCCCTAAGAAGAGCAATGTGAAAGAATGTTGAAACTATGATACAGTTGCACTCATTCAACATGCTAGCAAGGCTATGTTCCTTCAAGCTAGGCTTCAGCACTATGTGAATTGAGAACTTTCAGATGTATAAGTGAGTCTAGAAAAGCCAGAAGAACCAGAGATCAAATGTGGGTTAAGAAGAAAAAATTAGAACCAGAAATGGAACAACTGAGTGGTTCCTTGGGAAAGGAGTATGACCAGGCTGTGTATTGTCACCCTGCTAATTTAAATTATATACAGAGTACATTATGTGAAATGCTGGGTTGGATGAATCACAGCCTTAATCAAAATTACCAGGAGAAATATCAACAATCTCAGATATGCAGATGATACCACTCTGATGGCAGAAATGGAAGAAGAACTAAAAAAGCTTTTAATGAAGAAGAAATGAGAGTCAAAAAGCTGTCTTGAAACTCAAGATAAAAACAAAACAAAAACAAACTAAGATCATGTTATCTGGTCGCATCACTTTATGGCAGATAGGGATAAAGTGAAAGCAGTGACAGATTTTACTTTCTTGGGCTCCAAAATCACTGTGGATGTTGACTGTAGCCACAAAATTTAAAGATTCTTGCTCCTTGGAAGAATAGCTATGACAAATCTAGACAGTGTATTAAAAAGCAGAGACATCATTTGGCTGACAAAGGTCCATATAGTCAAAGCATTAATTTTTCCAGTAGTCAAGTACAGATGTGAGATTTGGACAATAAAGAAGGCTCCAGTACTTTGACCACCTGATGCAGACAGCTGATACTGGGACAGAATGAAGCAGGAATAGAAAGGAACAACAGAGAGGAAAATGGTTAGATAGTATGACTGACTCAATGGACAAGAATTTGTGCAAATCTGGGAAATAGTGGACAGAAAAGCCTGGTGTGCTCCTTTCCATGGGATTGGAAATAGACATGACTTAGTGACTGAACAATAAAAGCAACAAATTTTATAAAATATTATATAAATGATAATAGCTATGTTTGCTATATATTTTGTCAGTTTACAATTCATTACAGTTTACAAAATTATTTCATGAACTCATAACCCTTGCCTTTTTGATCTCCAAATGCGCTTCTGTCTCAAAGGAAAGATTCTCTATTTTGGGGCCCCATCAGCCTTGGTCTCTCTCTGTTGATCACAGATGGGAGAATACAAAAGTAAGGGCAGGTACATGAGAATTGTAGATGGCCTGAAAAAAAATTTTGTATAAATCAGATTCCTCTTTGTGGCAATTTTCATTAAGAATATTAGAAGGAATTTGACAAATGGAAAAGAAACAAAAAAAAGCAATTAAAAATAAACAAAACCAAGTCCAGATTTCTGTTATATAGCTGAGTCACAGTTACAGGCAGGACACTGAAAGTCCACAAAATGTTGCTTAGACTCCCTTGAGTCTGGTAGCCTTCCTCAAGGTGAGTAAGATCCAGCCTTGTCAACACTGAGTCCTTAAACTTATGTGGACTTCTCCTTATTACCTTTAACAACACACTTTCTTAATTAGATCTATTTCTGATAGATGCTTTATCCTTAGAGCAAAATTATCCTAATTAAAATAAATGACTTGCCCAAGTTTGTATCCCAGTGTCTAGCAAAGTGCCTTGCACACAATAGGCAATCAGTAATAAATAAATAAATATTTTAAAAGAAAATATCTGTACCTAAAAAAGTTCTAGGGTATTTTGTTTGAATTATCAATACTACCATTTGCTATAGGTATATGTCTATGAAAAATAAATATATGGAATAGAAAGGAATTTTAAAAATGATTAGGATGAAATTTTTCTCTTTTCAAAATGGCTTTAAGTGACATAATTTTCCCTAAAAACATATGAATTGACCTAAAAATCTCTTTTTCTTACTTTTTAAAAATATATACCATAAATTGCCCTGAGACAGAGTTTGTATTCCTGCTTGAGTTGATAAAACCTTTGTAGTTCACTGGCATCTTCATTATGCATGGAATGCGACTGCGTAGAATATATAGTGACTAGCAGAGCAGTAATGTATTACCTTGAAGCTCACATAGATCAGGATCTGATGGCTAGATAGAGAGATGGGATAAAATTCAGGTTGAGCAAACTTATTTTCAGTGGAGATTTCTTGACTTGAGAGAAGAAAAGTTTTATGACTATTGGGGCTCTTTTATAGAGAGGATCCTGCATTTGTCAAAAAGGCTGATGACCAACCTACTCCACTATTGGCTTTTATAACGTGTGCATGTCTCTTTTCATTTCTCATGATGTTGTTTTAAAATTTCACTTTTATCATCATACACCTAAGCATATTTTATCACCTCAGTACTTCCCACAATGTCTTGTTCCAAACTTATCTCTGAAGTATGATATATTTGTTTATTAAATTATTCATATTCTAGTCCTGGTAATAGCCCAGTGAATGTAAATCTTCAATGAAATAATTTAAGGACAAAGTCACAAAACTAAATATGTATTAACAATGAGAACTATGCTCATATGAATTTGCTATTTATTCTGACTGGGGTTAGTTTTCTACCAACGTGAATTCTCTCTTTCCATTTATAATAGAACTTCTGAGTTTTAGGTGAGCACAAGGTTACCCAATGATTACTACACTTCTCAGCCTCACTTGGAGTTTGCTGTGAATGGAGGTTATGTGAACCTTCTCTACGTTGTCCTCTTGAAAAGGGATTTTGCCCTTTCTTCCCTCTCCTTGAGATATAGATCTGATAATAGGCATTGGAGCATCTTCTTCAGATCTAGAAATTGAAGCTGTATATTGAGAATGGTGGGGCATCCCATGAGGTGCTAGTGGTAAAGAACCCACCTGCCAATGCTGAAAACATAAGAGATGCAGTTTCTTTCCCTGGGTTGGGAGAATCTCTTGGAGAAGGGTACAGCAACCCACTCCAGTATTCTTGCCTTGAGAATCCCGTGGACAGAGGGGCCTGGTGGGCTACAGTCTATAGGGTTGCACAGAGTTGGACACGACTGAAGTGACTTAGCACACATACATACATTGAGAATGGCAATGCTGCCATCCTTCTGAAACACTAAAAGAGGGAGAAAGGATATTTTAAAGCTTCTATAATTTTTGGTATCTTTATTATAGGCAGGTCAGGATATACCATAATGTTACATTCACAAGTTAAAATTCCAATTTCCTCAGTTTCTTTACTCTTGAAGAGATTATTCAGATTTTTCAGAAAGTCTTAGTGAATCTTCTATTCCTATATTATTATTGTCTTTCATCATCTCATAGGGGCTGTCTTCTCTTTTTCCTGAGTCCTATGGTTCTCCCATTTTCTGCAGTTATTTATAAATCTTTTAAAATTAGATCATAACCAGTATAACTTATATATTCATCCTCAGCCCTTAGCACATTGTTTGGCTCACCCTATAATTCAAGAAATTTGGCTTGAGTGAATGAGCACAGAAACCTCCAAACAAGGGAACCCAAACAGAGAAGAGTAGCATGGGGACTCTGGGATGGAGAAGGAGGAGCTGCCTCACTGAGAGGCTTCCCTGAGAACCAAAGAAGGGCAGACACCAGGAATCAAGGCTTGATTATTATGCATGTGAGCCTCAGGTTGTTTATTTTTCCTTAATTTTAATTTTTTAGTGCCAGCTGGCAGAGCCTACCCCTCCCCTACCAGCTGCCTGCCTGAGATGCTGGCCGGCTGCCAGCAGCTGTGCCTGTGGAAAGAGTCTCCCCCAGACACTCAAAGGCAGGGCTCTGAATATCACTCCTTTAAGTTTTCTTGATAACTTGATTTTTTTTTTTTTAACTTTTAATCATTAAGTTAGTTATCCTTTGAACAGTCAACTTTCTTCAAGAATTAAGGTAGTTGTGGTTCTCTAAAGCTGTAGTTATCACACTTTAGATTTTGTTTGCATTTCTTAGACCTAAACAACAGCAAACATAAGTACTTCAGTTCAAGTAATTTTGTATTTCTCTTATTTCTCATTGCTTTTCTTGGTGAGTATTGGAATTCAAGAAATTCTTTTTTAATTCTTGGTGTCAAGTTTGTATTCATATTTGTATCTGTAGTGACTAAAAGTTGTCACTTAATGGAATCAGTTTAGTAAGCTGTACAAACTAAATTAGCAAACTCTATCTAGTTTCTACTGAATGTGTATCTAAGTCACAGTTGGCTATCTTGTTAGTGGCCTGAGTTAAAAAGTTCAGTGAGACAGTGAACTAACCCAATCTTTCACTTCTAGGGGATGTCCCTTGCATATTGAAGGCTCATTAACAGAGATTTTGCTCTGAGATTGACCACAGCGTACTTTTTCTAACAGGTTTTCTTACTTTGAGACATGGTAAATATCTATTACAAATCCAACTGACATTTACTTTTTAAATTATTGTCTGTATTTTTTTCTAATGTACTCAGGAAGTATGCATATTTCCCATCTTTTCAAATATTGATTCTGATATATTATTTAGTAAATTAAAGAATGGTTGGTTTGCATACTAAACTTCACAAGTCACTCATAATATGTTACATTTATATTGTCATTTAGAGTTCTACAAAGTCTTTCCATGTATGCTATCTGTGAACAAACTAGAAAAATAAAATCATGTTTAATTCATCATAATATCCTTAGTATCTAACCCAGTGCTAGCTCATGGAAGGTATATATACTTTTAATGAACTCATTAGAGTCTCTCAGCAAATCAAAGATGCTATGATAATTTTTAACATGTTCACAAATTCTTGGTACTCTTTTATTAGTTTCTGATTATTGCCACATGACAAATTACCACAAAGTTAATGGCTTAAAACCACACAAATTTATTGTCTTATAGTTCTCAGTCAGTCAGTTCAGTTACTCAGTCATCTTCAATTCTTTGTGACCCCATAAACTGCAGTACATCAGGCTTCCCTGTCCATCAACAACTCCCGGAGCTTATTAAACTCATGTCCATTGAGTCGGTGATGCCATCCAACCATCTCATCCTCTGTTGTCCCTTTCTCATCCTGCCTTCAATCTTTCCCAGCATCAGGGTCTTTTCAGGTAAGTCAGTTCTTCATCAGGTGGCCAAAGTATAGAGGTTTCAAATTTAGCATCAGTACTTCCAATAAATACTCAGGATTGATTTCCTTTAGGATGGACTGATTGGATCTCCTTGCTGTTCAAGAGACGCTCAAGAGTTTTCTCTAACAACACAGTTGAAAAGCATCAATTCTTATGTGCTCAGCTTTCTTTATAGTCCAACTCTCACATCCATGCATGACTACTGGAAAAACCATAGATTTGACTAGATGGACCTTTGTTGGCAAACCAATGTCTCTGCTTTTTAGTATGTTGTCTAGGTTAGTCATAACTTTTCTTCCAAGGAGCAAGCATCTTTTAATTTCATGGCTGCAGTCACCATCTGCAGTGATTTTGGAGCCCCCCAAAATAAAGTCTGTTACAGTTTCCATTGTTTCCCCATCTATTTGCCATGAAGTGATGGGACTGGGTGCCATGATCTTAGTTTTCTGAATGTTGAGCTTTAAGCCAACTTTTTCACTCTCCTCTTTCACTTTCATCAAGAGGCTCTTTAGTACTTCTACCCTTTCTGCCATAAGGTGGTGTCATCTGCATATCTGAGGTTGTTGACATTTCTCCCGGCAATCTTGATTCCAGCTTGTGCTTCATCCAGTCCAGAATTTCACTTGATGTGCTCTGCATATAAGTTAAATAAGCAGGGTGACAATATACAGCCTTGACGTACTCCTTTTCCTATTTGGAACCAGTCTGTTGTTCCATGTCCAGGTCTAACTGTTGCTTCCTGATATGCATACAGATTTCTCAAAAGGCATGGTAGGTGTTCTGGTCTTCCCATCTCTTTAAGAATTTTCCACAGTTTGTTTTGATCCACACAGTCAAGGGCTTTGGCATAGTCAGTAAAGAAGAAGTAGATGGTTTTCAGAAACTCTCGCTTTTTTGATGATCCAAAGGATGTTTGCAATTTATTTCTGGTTCCTCTATTTTTTCTATATCCAGCTTGAACATCTGGAAGTTCATGGTTAATGTACTGTTGAAGCCTGGCTTGGAGAATTTTGAGCATTACTTTGCTAGCCTGGGAGATGCATGCAATTGTGCGGTAGTTTTAGCATTCTTTTGCCTTGCCTTTCTTTGGGATTGAAATGGAAAAAGACCTTTTGCAGTCTTTGGCCACTGCTGAGTTTTCTAAATTTGCTGGCATATTGAGTGCAGCACTTTCACAGCATCATCTTTAAGGATTTGAAATAGCTCAACTGGAATTCCAACTGAGGAAGGCTTTTTTAAAATTATTTTTTTTTATTGAAGGATATTGCTATTCTTTGGAACTCTGCATTCAAATGGTATATCTTTTTTTTTTCTCCTTTGCCTTTAGCTTCACTTTTTTTCTCAGCTATTTGTAAGGCCTTGTCAGACAATGATTTTTCCTTTTTTTATCTTTCTTTTTCTTGGGGATGGTCTTTATCACTGCCTCCTGTACAATGTCATGAACCTCCAGAGTTCTTCAGGTACTCTGTCTGTCAGATCTAATCCCTTGAATCTTTTATCACTTCTACTGTATAATCATAAGGGATTTGATTTAGGTCATACCTGAATGGTCTAGTGGATTTCCCTACTTTAGTCAACTTAAGTCTGAATTTGGCAATAAGGAGTTCATGATCTGAGCCACAGTCAGCTCCTTGTATTGCTTTTGCTGACTGTATAGAGCTTTTTTATCTTTGACTGCAAAAAAACATAACCAATCTGATTTCAGTATTGACCATCCTGTGATGTCCGTCTGTAGAGACTATTATGTTGCTGGATCATCAAAAAATCAAGAGCATTCCAAAAAAGCAACTACATTTGCTTTATTGACTACACCAAAGACTTTGACTGTGTATATCAAAACAAACTGTGGAAAATTCTTCAAGAGATGGGAATACCAGACCACCTGACCTGCCTCCTGAGAAATCCATATGGAGGTCAAGAAGCAACAGTTAGAACTGGACATGGATAACAGACTAGTTCCAAATCAGAAAAGGAGTATGTCAAGGCTGTATATTGTCAACCTGCTTATTAATAACTTATATTCAGGTACATCACGTGAAATGCTGGGCTAGATGAAGCATAAGCTGGAATCAAGATTGCCTGGAGAAATATCAATAACCTTATATACTCAGATGACACCACCCTTATGGCAGAAAGCGAATAAGATGTGTTTGTTAACCATCTATATGTCTTTGTAGAAGCGAATAAGATGTGTTTGTTAACCATCTATATGTCTTTGTAGAAATGTCTGTTTAGGTTTTCTTCCCGTTTTTTGATTGGGTTGTTTGTCTTTCTGGTGTTGATTTGTATAAGCTGCTTGCATGTTTTGGAAATTAATCCTTTGTCTTTTTCATTTGCTATTATTTGTGTTGCCTTTTCTATCCCCTTTCATAGCTTCCTTGGTATTAAAGCATCTGTCTGCAATTTGGGAGAACTGGGTTTGATCCCTGGGTTGGGAAGATTCCTCAGAGAAGGAAATGTCAACCCACTCCAGTACTCTTGCCTGGAAAGTCCCATGGACAGAGGAACCTGGTAGGCTACAGCCCATGGGGTCACAAAGAGTCAGACATGACTTCACTTTCACTTTGCTTTGCAAAATATTTTATGTTTAGTTAGGTCCCATTTGCTTATTTTTGCTTTTATTTCCCTTACTCTAGGAGGTGGATCATAGAGGATCTTGCTTTGATTTAAGTCATCAAGTGCTGTGCTTATGTTTCCTTTAAGAGTTTTATGGTTTCTGACCTTACATTTAGGTCTTTAATCCATTTTGAGTTTATCTTTGTGAATAGTGTTAGAAAGTGTCCTAATTTCACTCTTTTACAAGTAACTGTCCAGGTTTCCCATCACCACTTATTGAAGTGGCTGTCTTTGGCCCATTATATATTCTAGCCTCCTTTGTCAAAAATAAGGTACTCAGAGGTGAGTGGGTTTATCCTATGCTTTCTATCTTGTTCCATTGGTCTATATTTCTGTTTATATCCCAGTACCATACTATCTTGATGACTGTAGCTTTGTAGTATAGACTGAAGTCAGGAAGGTTGATTTCCCCCAGTTCTGTTCATTCTCAAGATGACTTTGGTTATTCAGGGTCTTTTGTGTTCCCATATGAATTGTGGAACATTTTTGTTCTAGTTCTGTGAAAAATGACACTGGTAATTTGATAGGAATCACATTGAATCTGTAGATTGCATTTGGTGATATTGTTATTTTCACAATATTGATTCTTCCTACCTGGTAACGTGTAATATCTCTCCATCTGTTTATGTCATCTTTGATTTCTTTCATCAGCATCTTATAATTTTCTGTATCCAGTTCCTTTGTCTCCTTAGGTAAGTTTATTCCTAGATATTTTATTCTTTCTGTTGAAATGGTGAATGGGATTGATTCCATAATTTTTCTTTCTGATTTTTCATTGTTCAGTTCAGTTCAGTCAATCAGTTGTGTCCAACTCTTTGTGACCCCATGAATCGCAGCACGTCAGGCCTCCCTGTCCATCACCAACTCCTGGAGTTCACTCAAACTTATGTCCATCGAGTCAGTGATGCCATCCAGCCATCTCATCCTCTGTCATCCCCTTCTCCTCCTGCCCCTAATCCCTCCCAGCATCAAAGTCTTTTCCAATGAGTCAACTCTTAGCATGAAGTGGCCAAAATACTGGAGTTTCAGCTTTAGCATCATTACTTCCAAAGAAATCCCAGGGCTGATCTCCTGCAGAATGCACTGGTTGGATCTCCTTGCAGTCCAAGGGACTCTCAAGAGTCTTCTCCAACACCACTGCCCAAAAGCATCAATTCTTCAGCACTCAGCTTTCTTCACAGTCCAACTCTCACATCCATACATGACCACTGGAAAAACCATAGCCTTGACTAGATGGATCTTTGTTGGCAAAGTAATGTCTCTGATTTTGAATATGCTCTCTAGGTTGGTCATAACTTTCCTTCCAAGGATTAAGCGTCTTTTAATTTCATGGCTGCAGTCACCATCTGCAGTGATTTTGGAGCCCCCCAAAATAAAGTCTGACAGTGTTTCCACTGTTTCCCCATCTATTTCCCATGAAGTGATGGGACCAGATGCCATGATCTTCATTTTCTGAATGTTGAGCTTTAAGCCAACCTTTTCACTCTCCTTTTTCACTTTCATCAAGAGGCTTTTTAGTTCCTCTTCAATTTCTGCCATAAGCGTGGTGTCATCTGCATGTCTGAGGTTATGGATATTTCTCCTGGCAATTTTGATTCCAGCTTGTGCTTCTTCCAGCCCAGCGTTTCTCATGATGTACTCTGCATATAAGTTAAATAAGCAGGGTTAGTTTTCATTGTTAGTATATAGAAATTAGAAATGCAAGTGATTTTTGTGTATTGAATTTTTTATCCTGCAACTTTGCTGAATTCACTGATTAGCTCCATTAATTGTTTGATAGTACAGGGTTTTTTATGTATAGTAGCATGCCATCTGCACATAAGAGAATTATACTTATTTTCTGATCTGGATTCATTTTATTTCTTTTTTTCTCTGATTGCCATAGCTAGCACTTCCAAAACTGTGCTGAATAATAGTGGTAAGAGTGGGGCATCCTTGTCTTGTTCCTGATTTCAGAGGGAATCCTTTCATTTTTTCACCATTAAGTTTAATATTTGCTGAGGGCTTATCATATACAGCCTTTACTATGTTGAGATAAGTTCCTTCTATGCCCATTTTTTGAAGAGTTGGAATCATATGTGGGTGCTGAATTTTGTCACAGGCTTTTTCTGCATCTATTGAGATTATCATATGGCTTTTATCTTTCAATTTGTTAATATGGTGTATCACATTGACCAATTTGTGTATGTTGAAGAATCCTTGCATCCCTGGGATAAACCCAACTTGATCATAGTGTATGAGTTTCTTAATGTGTTTTTGAATTTTGTTTGCTAGAATTTTGTTGAGGATTTTCACATCTATATTCATCAGTGATATCAGCCTGTAAGTTTTCTTTTTTTGTGTTGTTTTTGCCTAGTTTTTAGATGTGTCTTTAGGTCTGAAGTGGGTTTCTTGTATACAGGATATATATATATATATATATATATATATATATATATATATATATTTTTTTTAATTGTTTGGGATTTTTTTTTGTAGGCCTTTTTCTTCTCTTGTATTTCCTAACTATATAAGTCCTTTTAACATTTGATGTAAAATTGGTTTGGTGATACTAAATTCTCTTAACTTTTGCTTGACTGTAAAGCTCTTGATTTCTCCATCAATTTTGAATGAGATCCTTGCAGGATAGACTAATCTTTGATGTAAATTTTTTCCCTTTCAGTACTTTAAATATATCTGTCTTTCCTTCTGGCCTGCAGAATTTCTGCTGACAGATGAGCTGTTAAGCATATGGATTTTCCCTTGTATGTTGCTTTTCTTCTGCTGCTTTTAATTTCTTTCTTTGTGTTTAATTTTTGTTAGTTTGATTAGTATGTGTATTGACATGTTTCTCTTTGGTTTTATCCTGTATGGTACTCTTTGTGCTTCTTGGACTTGATTGGCTAGTTCTTTTCCCATGTTTGGGAAATTTACAACCATACTCTCTTCAAAAATTTTCTCAGTGCCTTTCTTTTTCTCTTCTTCTTCTGGGACTCCTATAATTTGGATTTTGGTGCATTTAATATTGTCCTGGAAGTCTCTGAAACTATCCTCAGTTATTTTCATTCTTTTTACTTTATTCTGTTCTTCAGCAGTTCTTTCCACCATTTTATCTTTCAGATCACTTATCTGTTCTGTTTCAGGTATTCTGCTATTGATTCCTTCTAGAGCATTTTTAATTTCAGTAATTGTGTTGTTTGTCTCTATTTGTTTATTTTTTATTTTTTCTAGGTCTTTGTTAACTGATTCTTGCATTTTATACATTCTTTTTTCAGTTTCAGATCATATTTACTATCATTATTCTGAACACTTTTTTCAGGTAGTTTGCCTATTTCCTCTTCATTTATTTGGACTTGTATGTTCTAGATTGTTCCTTCATTTGCACAGTATTTTTCTGCCTTTGCTTAAATTTTTTTTTATTGTGTTTAATCTTTCCTTTTCCCAGGCTTCAAGGTTGAATCCTTTCTTCCTTTTGGTTTCAGCCCTCATAACACTGGTCTAGTGATACGTGTAATCTTCATGAAGTGTGTGACTTGTGCTTGTGTTCTTGTGGAAGGAAGTGAATTTTTCTTTTTTCTTTTTTTTTCTCTTTTTTTTCTCTGATGGGCAGTGTTGAGTGAGGTTTAATCCTG
This sequence comes from Bos mutus, assembly GCF_027580195.1. Lineage (NCBI taxonomy): Eukaryota > Metazoa > Chordata > Mammalia > Artiodactyla > Bovidae > Bos > Bos mutus. The sequence goes on along the minus strand of NC_091628.1, from coordinate 39,256,279 downwards.
TCTGTTGATGACTGGGTTTGTATTTTTGTTGTTTGTTGTTTGGATGAGGTATCCTGCACAGGATGCTGCTGGTAGTTGGGTGATGTCGGGTCTTGTATACAAGTGGTTGCCCTTGTAGGAGTTCTTATTAATTAATACTCCCTAGGGTTAAGAGTTCTCTGGTGGTTTGGGGTCTTGGAGTCAGCAGTCCCACTCCAAAGACTCAGGAATTGATCTCTGGCTGTGGAATGGAGGGTCCACAGGTGGCTTGTAATGGCATTATATGGGATTGAAACAGATACCAAAAATAAGAAACAAAAACCATACCCCAGGCAAATGGCAATTACAAAAGCAGGCAAATAATAACTAAAATAAAGGAATACACACTCACACACACATCCATAAGCAAAACCAAAACAGACCAACAACAATAAAGTGCAATAAGTTGACTTGGCAAACAAAGGAAACCAAAAATGATGCCCACATAAAAACAAAGCTAACTAAAATACAACCTGGGAAGCAAAACTAAAGCAAGGTGCCAACTGGGGAATAAAGCAATGAAAAGAAAGCAAACTAAAACACTAAAAAACACGGTGGAAAAAAATAAACAGAAGGAAAGAGGGAAAGAATAAAAATGCAATGTTAAATAGAGGTAGATAAAAAAGATTTATGTATATTAAAGATTAACTGTAATGTCTCAATTGGGCAAAATTTTTTCAAACATAAAATCCTTCATAAACCAACTACGTTCAGGGCAATTTATAAATAAGCAAATCAAATGCAAACAGTCAGAGTTGACAATGTACAGTGCAAATTAGAAATGAGTAATAGAAGTAATAAAATTATCCAGATGTATATAAAAAAAAGATTAACTGTAATGTAAAAAGAACACTAGGAAAAGCAAACAAAAGAATGAATGTATAAAATTAATTAAAATTTAAATTTAAATTAAAAAAAGGAAAACCCACAGAACCACAAAAGGACATGAAAGAAATAGAATGTGTGATTTAAAAAAAAAATGCTGAAAAGCTTAAATAGATTTAATAATACTAATGAAACCAGCAACTACAACAACAGAGAAAAAAGAAAAGAAAGGAAAAAAAGAAAGAAAAATCCATAAGCAACTTCAGAACATGTTAAAATGTAAAAATAATAAATGTTTTGCTTGACTCTGCTGTCAGTGTCCTTTCCCTAACTGGGCATCACAGTCCACCTCTCCTTTCTAGGATGCCCTCCAACACTGTGCTGGTCTTTGGACCCACTATGGGGACAACTTAGATTCTTATCTGGTCCTATTTCTGTGTGTTCTTGCCTCCAGTGTCCACAACTGTCAGAACTAGCTCATTTTCTTTTGTGGGAACTCTCCGTTTATATATTCCATAGGCAAAGTCTGCCTAGTTATTGTGTGGATTTAATATGCAGCTTGTTCAGCTGGTGGGAAGGTTTTGGGTCCTCTTCCTTAGCCACACTGCCTCTGGGTTTCAATTACAATTTTATCTCTACCTCTGCATTTAAGTCATCCACAGGGTTTTGTTCCTGAGGCTGCTGTGGGAGACTGAGGTCTGCCCCAGTGAGGACCAGATGTGGAGGTGGTGCAGCTGCTTGGATCACAGGGGCCCTGGCATCACCAGGTACTCAGGGGAGCTGGCAGCTAGGGAAGCAGGAAATATGATACCCTAGAAGGGCATGGCAACCCATTCCTGTATTCTTTCCTGGAGAATTCCATGGACAAAGAAACCTGGCAGGCCACAGTCTACAGGGTTGCAAAGAGTCAGACATGAACAATCAAAGCAACCTTACATGCATGGATGCAGGGCTTTTTCTAGTGCCTGGCAGCTCTGTCCCAATGGGGATCATGCATGCAGGTGGCGTGGTAGCTTGGATCATGGGGACCTTGGCAATGCTGGCTACACAGGCATGCTGGCACTACTGTCAAAGGAGATATGGTGCTATTAGGGCTTTTTCTAGCCTGTGGCAGCTCTGCCCCAGTGAGGATTGAACATGAACGTGGTGCAGCTAGGTGGGTCCTGGGGACCCTGGAAGTGCCACGTGTACAGGGACACCAACTGCCTCAACCACAGGAGCTATGGCCCAATCAGAGTTTTTCTCGCCTCTGTCAGCTGGTGATCAGAAGGCCTCTTTGACTTGTCTTTCTCTGTTGTTCCACCCATTCAGGCACTTAAAGGGCTCCCCTGGCTGGGGTTCTTCTCTGTTGTTTGGCACATCAGGCATTTTAAAGGGACAGCCTCTATTGTTCAGTTGCCAGTGCTGGCAGTGTGAGGAGAGAAGCTACAGTGTCGGCTCTACCCCTTACATGTGACTCTTCAGTATTGCCTTGACTCCATGGCTGCCTGGTTTTCCTCCACAGGCATTTCCCACTACAGTCTTCTCCCTCAGGTCCCCTTGGGCCATCTCCACAGTCAACAGCAGACTTCACCCTGGGATTGCTCCACAATCCCTATGCTCCAGCTCCCAGCTACTGTGCCTTCTAGGGGACCTGTGTCCCTGTCCAGGGTACATATGGCTCCAGTAAAGATTATCTGTGTGATTTTCATTCCATTTAGATTGTCACACATCAGCTGCTTCACTCTCAGCTTCAAATGTTTCTCTTCTGTCCCAAAGAATTGCCCTGATGGTAGGGATCAGACCCCTGCTCCATTTCCCCCACCCACCAAGGGCAGGTCCAGTTCTACTCTCTCTTCTTTTTCCCTCTACTTCCTTTGCCCTACCAAGTTTTGTGTGGTTCTGTATATTCTTTTCCAGTGGTCAGGTACTGCTGCCCACACTCAGAGGGTGTTCTGGAAGCTCTTCTGTGTCTAAAGGTGTATATCTGATGTATCCATGGAGATAGATGTATTCCACATCCACTTGCCTCTCTGCCATCTTGTTCTCTTCCTGATTTGATTTTTTATCACAATTAAGCTACTAGGTAGACTTTACTATTACCATTTTATAAGTATCCTCAAACAGAAAGGACTATTTCAATCACTATTCGAATGTAGAACTTCCTTATTATAGGAAGTTGCAGCCTGGTTGCATGGTTGTAACCTGAGCAATAATACCTGACCATAAAGTACACTACCATTTGGTGATTTTTCTATAGATTTCACAAATAAACACCTGCATAATTTTTCCTGTTGACTATTTATCTCTCCATGTTGGGCATTCTAATTATCAGACCATGGTATGTAAGCTTCTGTGTCTTTATACATGATTCTTTCCCTAGTTAACGTTCTACTCATTTTCTAAAGCTTATTATAAGTCACCTCTTGCAAGAAATCAAGACTTACCCCTCTCAACTACACACTTTTATGGGAATAGATTTTCCCTAATACCTTAAATTGCACCCTTTGCCTATATGTTACTTCACTGGGGTTTCATTGTTTCATCTGTTCCTTCCCCAGTTGCTTATGAACTCTTTGATTTTAATGCCTGAGTCTTGGGATTCTCTAGCAGGTAGAGACAGTTAGATTTCCATGCATGTTAAATTAATCACTTAGGGTTCTGTATAGTTAAGTACAGGTCATCCTTCCTTAGCAGTAGAAGCTGTGGTTTTTTTCATCTCATCTGTTCCTATTTAACCTGATGACTGGTAAGTTCAGTGTTACAAAATTTTTCTTACCTCAAAACTGTAATATCTGTGTATGGATTTAAAAATGATTTTTGCATTTTAAGTAACAATTTCCATTCTTTCGGAACAAATTTTACCTAAGCCTCAACCTGAGAATGTGAAACTTACAGAAAATTTCATTCTATTATTAAACTTTGGAATGTAATTTTAGAAGTGAAAACAGAATCCAGAAGTTAAATTTCATTTCTAAATTGATATTTACTTGGAGCATAGTATTGGAAATTGTCTTTCAATTTTCAGTGAGATTGTCAGGTAGTATGTTGCTCAATGACTTCAAGATATAATATCTGCTACCATAGTAGCCTAAGGATCTTAAAAAATGATATATGACTAGTGGAATTAAATCTTATATAGAATAGGTATCTTGTTACATATTAAGGATCATAAAATACTGTTCCTTTATATCAAGAATTAAAAAAAATTCATTCATAATGAAATTCAAAATTTAATTATGAATGAATTTTTTCATTCATAATGAAATAAAGAGTTTAACAAAGGGCTTTAGGCTTGCAGTGTATTAATAAACAACAACATATTTTTTGTTTATCTGAATAATAATTACACATTTACAAATTCAATCATCAACCTTGGAAAATGCATTCAGTAGCAATACCTAGAAGTATGTGTTTTTCATTTTCCATTGATTAAGTAGTGCCCGTTATAATAAAGGTTGGAAGATAAAGAAAGCTTTTAGCTGTTAAAGTACATTCATGTTTATAAGACATAAAATACTTCAACATTTCTTAACTTGGAGCTCATCATTTAACCATAAAGACCAAATATCAAGTTGTCTTTATAATGATATTTCATAAAGAAATTTGCAAACCTTTGCACCTTATGGAGTCTATTTTTGTTTCAGTATTCTGGCATAAACTTTAAAGTGGGTCTCCTTCCCTCAGTGTCATATGTATTGCTAAATACTTTAGAGGTATATTAAATACAGTTATCATTTCCCCTAATTTTTATGTAATAAACACAGAGTGGTGATTCTGTAAGACAGAGGACAGAGTAGATTTGTGTTAAGGTAAAACGAGAGAGGGTAGAGGGTGGAGGTAGAGGAAACAACACTAACACTATTAAGGCTAGATCTAACTTATGCACCATTTATAAAACTTTTTCTTAAAAAATATAGCATCAACAGCTATTTTTTTATTTCATTTTTCAAATGGTGAGAAATGTGCTGGGGTTTTGTTGTTGTTGTTCATTTTTTTTTTTTTCTATTTTAAGATTGTTGTCATTGTGCCCTTGGTATGTATTAGTTTGGAATGTGTTAGTCAGCAAGGGCTGCCATAGCAAAATAATACAGAATGGGTAGCTTGAACAAAAGAAATTTTTGATTTTACAGTTCTGGAGTCTAAATGTTCAAGATCAGCATGTTAGACAATTTGGTTTCTCTTGAGATCTCTCTTGATCTAGAGAAGGTCACCTTTGGGGGTGTCCCCACAGGGCCTGTACTGTGTATATGTACATCATTGGTGCCCCTCTGTCTGTCCTAGTCTCCTCTTCCTACAAGGACACTAGTCAGATTGGACTAAGATCTACTTTAATGATTTAAATCCCTGTCTCAAATATAGTCATTTTCTGAGTTATTAATTTTGGGAGGCCAGTAGATATCCACATAGAAAGCATGGATTTTTGCTGTTTACTTATCCAAAAAATATAGATTTAACTTGTTGAGAATAATATATTTATTTACATAATATTTATTCATATTACTTTATGGAACTGTACCTATTTATTATAATTCCTGTGCAACTGTTTATGTATGACAAATAGTATTTACTAAGACTGCTACAGAAAATTGACCTTTCACTATGGTCTACTATGACCAGCTTCTTGGTGGTTCAAACAGTAAAGAAACTGCCCACAAGGTGGGAGACACAGGTTCAATCCCTGGGTTGGGAAGATCCCCTGGAGAAGAAAATGGCTACCCAGCCCAGTATTCTTGCCTGGGAAATCACGTGAACAGAGGAGCCTGACAGGCTCTAGTCCATTCAGTCTTATAGAGTCAGACACGATTGAGCGACTAACACAACAACGTGGTCTAGCATAACAGAAAGGAAAAGAGAAAGATTTCAATATGATTTTTATATTGAATGATACTTATAAGGAGAATATACATCTTAAAGAGAAGACCAATAGAACTAGAATGAAAAGCTTTCCTCATGGGAAAGCTTTCAATATAAATTTGAAAGCTATGAAGGAATGAAATTTCTTTATAATGAGATAGAAAGTGTAATAGACCACTGGCTTTTGAAAACCTTACGATGTGTTCACTGTGTAGCACACTTGAAATTGTATTATTTAAAACTATATAATTATCTATTTACTTAATAATTAAATATCTTCCATCAAAAGTGATAACAATAGTTGATTCATTCAAAAAGTCTATCCATGTAAAACTATATAGAACTTATAAATGTGTGGCAATAGCTCAGTGTGAAACAGCATATTATAAAGTGCTATCATGGAGAGCCTGGAAAATATAAATATAACTCAGTGCTTTGCCTGCCTGCCATGACTAGACAAAGACTTCCTATTATGCTTTATTTCACATCATGATTTCAGATATTATTTAGTCCATGTTATATATTTTTCCTTTATCAAGAATTCTAGCTTTTTGCATTAATGGCATCTTAATAAATAATTATCATCTTAAAAATGCATGTGATTTTCTTACAAATCATTGCTCTTGGTTGAACAACTGAATGGGTACAACTCACTAGGCTTATGGGATACAGACAAACTAAAGAGACCTGTTGCTTTCAAGTTGTTGTGATCTACTGGAGGAGACAAAAAAGCAAGCTAACTTAACAAGGCAGTATGATAACTGGAAAATTAAAGGTAAACATATTGTGTTTAGAGGCAAAGACTATAATTAGGCTCAGGAGTTCAGTGGTGTCACAGAAGGTCATGGAAGATGACAAATCAAAAGTAAATTTTGAAGAGAATAGAAGAGAATATAAAATGAGAAAAAGTGAAAAATTATCCAAAGTTCAGAAGTATATATATTACAGCATGTTTCCAGGTTACAGGAGGGAATTTTACTCTCTTAACTACTAAGCAGGAGGTGCAAGATTTTGAGTATTGAGATGACAGAAGGAAGCAGGACATCTTTCACAAGAAGTCTCATAATGCCCTGCTAAGGTGTTTAAATTGTATCTTACAAGCTTTGGAGAGGTCGATATTGAGAATAATATTTCCTAGAGGATTCTGTACTCAAATTATCATAAACATAGCAGCTTCAAACCACACACATTTATAATCTCAGTTTCTGTGGGTCATGGGTCCAGACATGGCTTATTTATTCCCTGCTTAAGGATTCACAAGCTACAAGGAAGGGACAGCTGGACTGTTTTCACCTGGCTACTCAGTTGGGGAAAAAATCCCCTTCCAAATTTATTTAGGTTGTTGACAGAACTTGTTTCCTTGTGGATACATGACTGTTTGTCTGCTCGGCTGCCTTGAGTTTTTGGAGGTCACCCTTATATGCTTCTGTACAAGGAGTTCACAGTCATAGCTGCTTGTTTCTTTAAGGCAACAGAAGAATTTGTCTGTTTCCTGTCAGCTAAATTATATGGCAAATAATATTGTGGGAATTTCTATTGATTAGACATAAGCCCTCAGCTCCTCCTACACTCAAGAAGAATGCATAATACAATGGTTTGCAATAATGAGAATAACAAACAATATAGTCTAGATCAGAATTATTCCTATGGCCCACACCACCAGGGTCAGCATTTCTTGTGAACTTTCCAGAAATTCATATTTTCAGGTCCCACCCCAGACCTACTGAGTCATAAACTCTGGGAGTGGGGCCCAGTATTCTGTACTAGCAAGGTCTCCAAGAGACTTGGATGCCTGCTAAATGTTGAGAACCACTGACCTGAGTGATTGATATTGCTTTCCTAGAAGTAAGGTTTTTATGTATCACCTGACGATACTAAAAAAAATTAGCTGAGGAATGTTTTTTAAAATCAGATTATCTCCATCAGGATTAATAAGAATGGTAGTAGTGAAAGAGCAAAAAGAGACTAAAAAACAAAGAGTCAAGGTATGAAGCCAGGCTCAAACTGTTAAGTCATATACAATAGTATATGGATAAAGGAAGGGATGTTGAGGAATGGGTAGTGAAAGACATTCCTAAACTAAAGCAAGAAAATATACTGTGGATTCTTATCTGCTTTCTATATTTAAAGACATGGCTCAAACATTACTGATGCAAAAGGGGAATAGACAATGGATTTTGATATTTTATCCAGAGAGAGTCTATAGAATGAAAACAACAAGTGCTGAGATATATCCACATTCAAGGAACAGATAGAGAAAAAAATCAGATAAATTTAGTATTTAAAATGCAGTAGGAGCAACTGGAGAGACATTTCTTGGAAACTTAGGAAAAGGAGAATTAAAAACAAAGGAGATATTCAACAATGCCATATACCACATGACAGAAAAATTTTGCTTTGAATGACATAAACCTAACTCAAACCATTTAAATAAATTAATACCTGGATAAGTGAATTTATCCTTTCCTATTCATGGAATGTCTAGGTGATGGCTGACAGTCATGGCTGTCTCCAAGGTTTTAAGACATTAGGAATTACCTTCTCTATTTATTTCTCTGCTTCCCCTCTCTCTCAGTTCTTTTTTAATCTTCCAGGCAGTTCCAGGCTCATATTTTATTCCAGAGTAAGAGAGGAAGAACATGACTTTCTCTCCCACAGCATCCATATAAATTCTGGAAAAGGACTGATTCTGATTGGCTCTGCTTGGGTTACATCACTCTCCCAAGAGAATAAAATAGGTCAACTGGCCAGTTTGCATCATGTGTCTACTCTTACAAAAAGCAGGAAAATCTAATTTATTAACAGACCATCAGAAACACTGTTATTGCTGGTGAGGTAAGTTCTGAGAAATATCTCTTGGTTTAGACAATTAAAAATTCATTGATGCTAGATTAATAGCTGAGCTGCTACAAAACAAGACCATGGTGGTTTAATAGGTTTAAAGGAAGGGAGGCATAGTGAATGGTCATATCCTATCCATAGGGTCATGGCCCTCAAACAGCTTCTCACAGAGAAATCCATCAGTGAGCTTCAGTCAGAGTTGTTGGCTTTGAGTTCAGTTTGAAGTGAAGTCGCTCAGTCACGTCCGACTCTTTGCTACACCATGGATAGTAGCCTGCACCAAGCTCCTCCGTCCATGGGATTTTCAAGGCAAGAGTACTGGAGTGGGTTGCCATTTTCTTCTCCAGGGAATCTTCCCAACCCAGGGATTGAACCCAGGTCTCTCACATTGTAGACAGACGCTTTACCATCTGAGCCACCAGGGAAGTCCAGTTGAGTTCAGTTTATCTGATGGCAAAAATAGAATTTAAAATTATTTGTATTTTCTCACCTGAAACAACCACCAGCGTACTAAACAAGAGACTATCTGTCCTAATTCTGTTGTTTGCAGCTACTCCTATTCAAGGGGCAGGAAGTCTGAGTGGGTCAGGGGTCATGCCCTAACTTCTAGACTGTGTCCTGCCTGCACTCCATATTTCTTGCCCAAATGGTTCTAAGTTCATTTACAGGTCATGAAAATTTCTCTTCTCCATGTTGATTTTGCAGAGGAAGGATCATCCCACAACAGGCTACAACAGTAGTCCCAACAGGTAACTTTTTGCTGTCTGGAGACAAAGAAAGAACTCAGAAGTGTGGACACTGATAAACAAATGGATGGGGGTGAGGGTTCTTACAGTGCTAGAGATGAGGCAGAAAGCACAAAGGGTATGTTGTGGAACAGCTTTCCTTGGCCTCCATAATATAGCAAGGATCTCCAAGAAGTCCCAGAGCTTTGGACTTGTTCTTCCAGGTTATTGTGGATGTTCATCTCTCAAAGTAGTAACTAGTCTATATTTTGTTTAATGCTTGTTATCTTGATTTAGGGCTTCCCTGATGACTCAGCAGTAAAGAATCTGCCTGCAATGCAGGAGACCCAGGTTGACATGGCAATCCACTCAAGTACTCTTGCCTGGAGAATTCCATGGACAGAGGAGACTGGCAGGCTGCAATCCACAGGGTCCCGCAGAGTCAGACATGACTGAAGCAACTGAACAGCAGCAGCAGCTTGTTTTATAACCTTTAAATATTTAGACATATCATTTGCATTCTGACCTCTACTCAACAACTGTTAAGGGCAGATAATATACCTGCAGAAGACAAGGGCTAGTATGTATTGTGATTCTGGTCAATCAATTAGTGATAAAATATTCCTAAACAACACATGGCATTCTGTGCTATAGAAGTCTGGTTCCTTGCTCTGCAAGTCTGTTTTTAATAAATGGCCATAATTATGCCACTAGTTCATTACACATGTTCTTGGGTGATTTCTTCCCATATATATTCTGATTTTAGCTATGTGAATTTGTTTGGCTAGTGAGACGATGTCGCTGTAACCTAACCAGACACTTAAATGTGCTTTTTTTCATTGGGGTTTGCCTTCTCTTGCTACTCTGAGATTTCTATCATGGAAAAAGGCATGGGCTATCCAGCTATGGATAGCTATAGTGAGAGACACATAGCCGAGTCATTATATTACTACAGCTGATATCAAGCCTACTATCAAAAATATGAGTTAGGTGATCATAGGCCATGCAATCTCAGCTGAACTGCTACTTGGCCTCCTTGATCAGTTGAGTTAGAGCAGATACAAACAGTGTAACTGACATAGAATATCTGAGAAATGCTAAGCATTTATTGTTTTATACTCACTAACTATTGGGTTGGCTTGTTACACAGCAAAATTTACTGAAAAAAGATTTTTACTCTTCTTTCCTTATTTCCTTTTGATATATTCTAAACTCACATGGTAAAGAAAATCCTTTATGTTTTAATCTGTTTGCCTCTTTAGCTTTATCTCTTATACTTCTTCCCATCTCTAATGCTTGCATCTCATCATGATGTCATTTATAACTGTTTGAATATCTCCAAACATCCCAGATTCAGTTCAGTTCAGTTCAGTCACTCAGTCATGTCCGACTCTTTGTGACCCCATGAATCGCAGCATGCCAGGCCTCCCTGTCCATCACCAACTCCCAGAGTCTACTCAAACTCATGTCCATCAAGTCAGTGATGCCATCTAGCCATCTCATCCTGTCATTCCCTTCTCCTCTTGCCCCCAATCCCTCCCAGCATCAGGGTATTTTCCAATGAGTCAACTCTTCTCATGAGGTGGGCAAAGTATTGGAGTTTCAGCTTTAGCATCAGTCCCTCCAATGAACACCCAGGACTGATCTCCTTTAGGATATACTGGTTGGAACTCCTTGCAGTCCAAGGGACTCGCAAGAGTCTTCTCCAACACCACAGTTCAAAAGCATCAATTCTTTGGTGCTCAGCTTTCTTCACAGTCCAACTTTCACTTCCATACATGACCACTGGAAAAATCATAGCCTTGACTAGACAGACCTTTGTTGGCAAAGTAATGTCTCTGCTTTTGAATATGCTATCTAAGTTGGTCATCGCTTTCCTTTCAAGGAGTAAGCGTCTTTTGATTTCATGGCTGCAATCACCATCTGCAGTGATTTTGGAGCCCCAAAAAATAAAGTCTGACACTGTTTCCACGGTTTCCCCATCTACTTCCCATGAAGTGATAATACCAGATGCCATTATCTTAGTAAACCCACTCATAAATCATTAATTTTATCTTTACCTCTTATTCTGCCTGAACTTCTCTTTTGCTCTATGTATTCATTCTTTTCAAGAAGTAAATATCTTCTGACTTTTCAAGGCCCATTTTGCTGTTTTTTTTTTTTTTTTTTGAACCACCAACATGGAATACTGATTTCTCATCTTTCCCAGATTGCACCCACTTGCTTACATTTTTTGCTCTCTTTCTATTACATTATAGGTGAGCCTTTTCTTGACACCAAGGAACTAGTTGTCTGTGTCTTCTCAACCTCTGGTAGAGCTGATAATACATTCCTGGGACAGATTTATAGAATGACAGATGAAGGAAGAAGAGGGGAGTGAAAAAGGAGCATAAAAAAGGGAGCAATGTGCACAGAATTCTTGCTAGCTTATTCCCCAGACTAAGGTGATAGGAAGATAATGACTCAAATCAAGGACAATAGTTTTAATTCGTTTAGCTGTCTTTTTTTGTGTGTGTGATTGTGGATTTTTCAGGGCTTTAATTTTTTTTTTTTTTTGAGAGGTTCTCCTAGAGCATATCTTTAATTATGAGAAAAAGAGTCACAGCAGAAGTAGGGGGATTGGCTTTGGGATTAAATATCTTAAAGATATTAAATATGGGGATGTATTAGTTTTCTTAGTGGTCCATATGGAAAGATACTTCTTTTTCTGATTAAAGATGTGAGGATGTGTGTGTGTGTGTGTGTGTGTGTGCATGTGTGTGTGTGTGTGTACACAAGGAAGCAAGTAGTGACATAGAAAATTTAGTGAGTTCTCTACCAAATTGTCTCTACTTATTCCATGAAGATTTAGGCAAAGGAAGGATTAACTTCTGGAAATAAAAGGGAATGGGGGAGATGGAGGAATGCAGTAGTCCAGTAAAAGTCTGAAATAGCTAATGAGATGACCTTGAGAGAGAAAGAGTAAATCAATGCTATATAAGGAATACCTAAGCAATTTAAATTTTTCTTTCTTTATTGTGTTCTTTCCTTGTTGATGCTTTTAAAATTAGTATCCTTTTTGGCAACCATACTTTCTCTTCTTGTTATAGAAATTTTCTTACTTTTTTAGAAGATAGAATAATAATGTCTGAGTCATATAAAATCCATACTTGAGTAAAATGGTTTTAGAGTTGTAAACCTTTTGACTTTAACATGATACCCAAACTTCTCATAATTGTTTCACATTTAGTACTTTTATCTATTTTATAAAAGAATCAGCAGTGAAGGAGGTTTATTCATTTTGAGCTATTTAACATATATAAGAATTAAATTGACAGTTGTTGTGATAGAATTAGTTTCCCCCTTTATTCCTTGACATAGAAAAATATGAATAATTTTAAGTCTGACCTTTATCCCTCCCATTAAACATAAACATCTTGTGACTTCTCAAGAAAAGAACTACTTGTTTCAGAAATAAAATAACTTACAAATGTCTCATTAGAGTATGATGGTATCAATACATCATTCTACAATAAATGCTTTAGTAAAAAAAAAAAAATGAAAGAATCATGGTAAAAAGAAAAACATCCAGATGTTGGAGTTATTAAAAACAAAACAAACAAACAAGAAAAACAAACAAACAAACAAACCTGGGTTTAAATCTTGGTTTTGCTTCTTTTTAACTTTCGACCAGGAAGTTTCACACTCTCTCTTAGGGGCAATTTCTGGGTTTAAAATAATAGGATTACTATTAATATTAAATGAAATAACACTTCTAAAATAGAAAACAAATGTGTGGCACATAATAAGTTCTTGATAAGTGCTTTGCTCCCTTACCCTATACAATTCCCGAGAGCAACAAAATAAAAATTGACAAAACTATATAGTCAATTTATACTGTAAATAGGTATTTGTTTATGATAAAAAACAGAAGTTCGTATGAGTTCTGCCACATACTGGGGATGTATACTCTATAAAGGTATACACAAACACAGTATATAATTTACATTAAAATGTTAAATGTCTTTGAAACTTCCTTCAAGATATTTGCTTTTGCAGTGCTTTGTTTATTTTTCTGTCCTATGTCTAGTTATTGGAATTTAGTTAGGGAGGCAAAGTATCCAAAAGTTATTCAAATATACAAACACCCTTCAAATGTATTTTGTATAAGAAAAAATGATTTAAGGGGCTGGATCTGATAGACAGATCTAGTTAGAGAGGCAAAGTATCCAAAAGTTATGCAAATACATAAACACTCTTCAAATATATTTTGTTTACAAAGAAATGGACTTAAGGGACTAGATCTGATAGACAGAGTGCCTGATGAACTATGGATGGAGGTTTGTGACATTGTACAGGAGATAGGAATCAAGAACATCCCTAAGAAAAAGAAATGCAGAAAAGCAAGATGGCTGTCTGAGGAGGCTTTACAAAGAGCTGTGAAAAGAAGAGAAGTGAAAAGCAAAGGAGAAAAGGAAAGATATATCCATTTGAATGCACAGTTCCAAAGAATAACAAGGAGAGATAAGAAAACCTTCCTCAGGGATCAGTGCAAAGAAATAGAGGAAACAATAGAATGGGAAACACTAGAGCTGTCTTCAAGAAAATTAGAGGTACCAAGGGAACATTTCATGCAAAGATGGGCTCAATAAAGGACAGAAATGGGATGAACCTAACAGAAGCAGAAGATATTAAGAAGAGGTGGCAAGAATACACAGAATAACTGTGTAAAAAAAGATCTTCACGACCCAGATAATCATGATGGTGTGATCACTCACACTCACCTAGAGCCAAACATCCTGGAATGTGAAATCAAGTGGGACTTAGATAGCATCACTTCAAACAAAGCTAATGGAGGTGGATGGAATTCCAGTTAAGCTATTTCAAATCCTGAAAGATGACACTGTGAAAGTGCTGCACTCAAGATGCCAGAAAATTTGGAAAACTCAGCAGTGGCCACAGGACTGGAAAAAGTCAGTTTTCATTCTAATTTCAAAGAAAGACAGTGCCAACGAAAGCTCAAACTACCACGCAATTGCACTCATCTCATATGCTAATAAAGTAATGCTCAAAATTCGCCAAGCCAGGCTTCAGCAATACATGAACCATGGCATGGGTTTGGGTGGACTCCAGGAGTTGGTGATGGATAGGGACGCCTGGCATGCTGTGGTTCAAGGATTCACAAAGAATCGGACACAATTGAACAACTGAACTGAATTGAAAAATAAATGAAAAGTAACCCATAGTGAAAATGTGTGCAGAACATTTTTATAGTAAAATTACTTTTTTAAAATCATGTATGTATTTTAACCTGGAAGATGTAGGAGAATGGAGTTCTTGGATATATTCAGAGTACCCAAAACAGAGAAGAAGTAAGAGCAAGAAAAAGAAGGGACTGGGGAAAAGTGTGTTTGAGCTGGACTTAATCCCAGAGTTTACCTGGCACCCTCAACGTCAGTCTATCAACCACCCACTTCCTCCCGGCCTCCAAAACACACTGCTCCTTATATCCCTCTTTTTCTTGAGGGCACAGACAAAGAAAGCATCATATCAGTATCAAGGCGGACCTCTTTAAGGACAAAAAGTTGACCTGGCAGCAGAAGAGATATTTGAACTGTGTCAGCATGAAAGCCAGCACAGGGTCTTTGGAATCTGTTGGAGCAGCTTTCTCTTCCTCAGCCCTGCTCTTCAGTTTAATAGGAGAAGCTGTGCTGTTATTTCAGTTCAGTTCAGTTCAGTTCAGTCACTCAGTCTTGTCCAGCTGTTTGTGACCCAATGGACTGCAGCATGCCAGGCTTCTCTGTCCATCACCAACTCCTGGAGCTTGCTCAAAGTCATGTCCATCGAGTCAATGATGCTATCCAACCCTCTCATCCTCTGTTGTCTTCTCCTCCTATCTTCAATCTTTTCCAACATCAGGATCTTTTCCAATTAGTCTGTTCTTCGTAACAGGTAATGAAAGTATTGAAGCTTTAGCTTCAGCATCAGTCTTTCCAATGAATATTCAGGACTGATTTCCTTTAGGATTGACTGGTTTGATCTTGCAGTCGAAAGGACTCTCAAGAGTCTTCTCCAACATCACAGTTCAAAAGGATAAATACTTCAGCCCTCAGCTTTCTTTATGGTCCAACTCTCACATCCATACATGACTACTGGAAAAACCATAGCTTTGACAGAGCTTTGTCAGTAATGTCTCTGCTTTTTTATATATTGCCTAGGTTTGTCATTGCTTTTCTTCCAAGGAGCAAGCATCTTTTAATCTCATAACTGTTCTTTACTCTTGTATTTACCTTCTAGACTTTGATTCTGGATACCTGAGCTACAGCCCTGGGTTGCAGGTATCATATTCTAGGGTAAGAAATTGCTACAAAGAGCCTACTATGGGTCAGTGACAATAGGAAGGAAGGCATAAAAGGTCTTCTACTCAGGAATTTATAATTTAGTGGGCAAAACAGACTAAAAACCAAATAAATGCAAGAGCAAGTTAAAAATAAGAGTTACAAAAGAAATGAACTTTAAAATATAAAATAATGATGCATTCCTAATTCCTCTACTTGGATACTTCCATGATTTTGACTAAGCATAATTTATAACACTAATTCTATTCCTTACATACCTAACTGTATTGAAGCATATAATTTTTTATGGTTTTGTTTCTTTTAAATTTTTATTTATTTATTTTAATTGGAGGATAATTACTTTATAATATCATTCTGGATTTTACCATATAGCAATATGAATTGGCCTTAGTAATACATGTGTCCCCTCCACCCAGAATTCCTCTCTTACCCCCATCCCCACGCTGGTGACAACCCAATGCATATAATTTATTTCCCTGAAGAATCTAATTTGAATGGCCAGGGAGGGAAACAGATCCAAAATTTGGATAAAAATCAGTAGTGGTATGAAGATTCCTCTTTTGGTGATGAAAACTGTTTCCATGTGTATCTGGACAAATACAGAAAGCAGCAGGTCCTGTGAACTTCCAACAATCTATTCATTAGGAAGTGTCTGGAAAGATGATGGTGCCAGACCAAAGATTTCAAGAAACTCAAAGCCTAAGTTTGAATTTCAACTCTGTCACTTACAGACTGGTGATTTTTACAAATTACTAAACAAATTATTAAACCTTGCTTATCTCTAGTGTCTTCTTCAATGGTTCAGTTCAGTTCAGTCACTCAGTAGTGTCCAACTCTTTGCAACCCCATGAATTGCAGCACGTCAGACCTCCCTGTCTATCACCAATCCCTGGAGTTTACTCAAACTCATGTCCATCGAGTCAGTGATGCCATCCAGCCATCTCATCCTCTGTCATCCCCTTCTCCTCCTGCCCCTAATCCCTCCCAGCATCAGGGTCTTTTCCAATGAGTCAACTCTTTGCATGAGGTGGCCGAAATATTGGAGTTTCAGCTTCAGCATCAGTTCTTCCAATGAACACCCAGGACTGATCTCTTTTAGGATGGACTGTTTGGATCTCCTTGCAGTCCAAGGGACTCTCAAGACTCTTCTCCAACACCACAGTTCAAAAGCATCAATTCTTTGGTGCTCAGCTTTCTTCACAGTCCAACTCTCACATCCATACATGACCACTGGAAAAACCATAGCCTTGACTAGATGGACCTTTGTTGGCAAAGTAATGTCTCTGCTTTTGAATATGCTATCTAGGTTGGTCATAACTTTCCTTGCAAGGAGTGTCTTTTGATTTCATGGCTGCAATCACCATCTGCAGTGATTTTGGAGCCCAAAAAAATGAAGTCCACCACTGTTTCCACTGTTTCCCCATCTATTTGCCATGAAGTGAAGGGACCGGATGCCATGATCTTCATTTTCTGAATGTTGAGCTTCAAGCCAACTTTTTCACTGTCCTCTTTCACTTTCATCAAGAGGCTTTTTAGTTCTTCTTCACTTTCTGCCATAAGGGTGGTGTCATCTGCATATCTGAGGTTATGGGCATTTCTCCTGGCAATCTTGATTCCAGCTTGTGCTTCTTCCAGCCCAGGGATTCTCCTGATGTACTCTTCAATGGTTAGAATGGATTTTATAGTAGTACTTACTCCACAAGACTGAGAATTAAGTAAGGCTAGACCATATAAAGCACCTAGCTCTTTAATTGTTCATAGATATCAGCTAATTTTACTAATATTAAATATGCTTTGATGACTACAGTAGTAAGATGTTTTATGTCTATAAGTATATATCTATCTATATATATATGAATATGTACATATCCATAGAGAGTATGATAAAATACTGGGCAAATAAGTAAATTTGATTTTAAAAACAAACACATTGCTAAATGTATATCAAAAATATAAGTCCATTTTTATTGATTATTTTTGTTCTTTTTCTTTGAAGTCCTTTTGTTTTTTTTTAACCATCACACTTAATTTTCTTTGTTGCTTGCATACAATGTAGTTCTTGGGACATAGTAAGCATGAAGAAACTTCTTGTTGAATGAATGAATAGAAGAATGAATCATTAAAGTATGAGACAATGATCATCACTGGCATAGAAATATAGAAAAGGAATAGATTCCAAATTCTGTAATCTAGAATAATAATTGGCATACCTAGGGATATCTAGACAAGTGCATTTTTTCATGATATTTCTCACACTTCAGTAACAACATCATCATGTTATTGTGGGTCCTTGTGCACAAAGTTATATGCAATTCAACAAAAGAATCTTTTCAGTTCTGCATAGATGAATGAATAAATAAAACGTGGTGTACGCATATATACTGAAATGCTACACAGCCATAAAAGGAAGGAAATCTTGCCAATTTGAGAAAACATGAATGGACCTCAAGGTCATTATGCTAAGTGAAATAAATCAATTAGTCAGACAGAGAGAGGTAAATACCAAATTATCTCACTTATATGTAAAATTTAAAAAACCAAACCACCCCCCTACCCCGCCCAAAAAAAGCAGAGCTCATAGATACAGAGAACAGATTGGTGGTAACCAGAGGTAGATATATGATGGATGACCTCAGTGAAGGTCAAAAGATACAGACTTTCAGTTATAAAATATGTTGTGGGTGTACAATGTATAGCATATTGACTATGTTCATAACACTGCATTAAATATTTGAAGTTGTTAAGAGAGTAAGTCTTAAAAGTTTTTATGACAAGAAAAAATATTTTTAAATAAGGAAGATGATGGACATTAACTAGACATTTTGGTGATCATTTCACAATGTGCAAATATTAAATCATTAAATTGTATGGCAGAAACTAATATAATATTTTATATCAATTATACCTATATTTAAAAACTGAAAGAGTTAAAATAACTTATTCAAAACTTCATAAATACACATAATTATGAAAATTGTATATATAATTCACACTGAGGTAGATTGATTACAAAATTACATCAATTTGTTAATCTTTCCTATGTCCATATACTTTGCAGTGTCACTTTGCTGCTCCTCTCAACAAAAAGGAAACTATATCCCCATGTCCCCATTTGGGACAAACTTCATCTTTGCTTTTTAAAATAAAGAAATAAATAAGTATGTAGAGAGTGATCTTGTCCTAGGTCCAAGTCTAGGCCTTGAGTGGCTTTGCAGACTCCTTCATTTTGCAACCTTGACAGTAGCATGTGGTCAGGTCCATTCTAACCTCCTGAATGATTAAAAATGTATGAATCATGCCAGGCACATCTGAGGACTGTCAGTTAATCAACAGATCAGTGAGCTTCCCAGTGAACTACTAGCTGATGGCAGAAGCAAAACCAGACAAAATCAGCCAAGCCTGTATTACATCAGCCAAGTTGTCTGGCTGATTTATAAACATAGATTCAATAGTAGATGCTTATAATTTTAATACACTAGATGTTGGTGTGTTTTGTTATACAGCAATATATAACTGATTCATGTATGTACTTATATAATCAATTACATAATATATGCATGCTCATTCACACATTATACAAGAAATATTTGTACAACTTTTCTATGGATATATACATTTATCTGCATTTATAAAAACGTATGTATATAGATGGAGAAGAAGAAAGAGAGAGGGAAGGAATTTGGAGAACTCATTTTTTTGTCTCTCCTTCAACAATTCCATTGACAACATAGAGGATTCTAACTCTAGCTTTGAAATAGAGCAGGAACCTATGAGGCCTTCCCAGGACAGACACTTCCATCTTCCAGGTCCTCAGTCTGCTTTTTGTCTGTAGAAAAACTTTAGTCAAAGAATAAATTAAATTAAAAAAGTGATAACATGCAGAAGCAGAGGAAAACAGACAAACAAAATCAAATAACAACAGTTTACTCATTAAATAAAATTTGGTCCTTTAGGTTTATTTATCAACAGCAATAGATAATATTCTGAACCATATTCTTTGAGCTGTTTTATGAATTCTGAAACCCTTACCATGTGGAAACAGTTAATTCTATGATAACCAACTTTAGTCATGACATAATCATCCAAACTTAGAATTGGATGATTGGTCTCAAAATAATTGGAACAGAAAGTCATCAGAATCAATGCATCAACCCACAACTGATGTTTGACATGGATGTGGAAAGAACCGTCCCACTCTTTAATAGTTTTCCTTTTTGAAATGTCAGCATTCAATTTAAATATTTACTTATTGTTCAAGACATTGCAAGATGAGTCAGGGAAAAGATAGAACATAAACAGAAGTAAACACCAATTGATCCAGACTTATAAACTCTGTTTGTGATTCAATTCAGTTCAGTTCAGTCACTCAGACATGTCTGAGTCTTTGCGACCCCATGAACTGCAGCATACCAGCCTCCCTGTCCATCACCAACACCTGGAGTCCACTAAAATCCATGTCCATCGAGTCGATGATGCCATCCAACCATCTCATCCTCTGTTGTCCCCCTCTCCTCCTGCCCTCAATCTTTCCCAGCATCAGGGTCTTTTCCAATGAGTCAGTTCTTCTCATCAGGTGGCCAAAGTATTGGAGTTTCAGCTTCAACATCATCCTTCCAATGAACACCAAGTGCTGATCTTCTTTAGGATGGACTTGTTGGATCTCCTTGCAGTCCAAGGAACTCAAGAGTCTTCTCCAACACCACAGTTCAAAAGGATCAATTCTTTGGCACTCAGCTTTCCTCACAGTCCAACTCTCACATCCGTACATGACCACTGGAAAAACCATAGCCTTGACTAGACGGACCTTGTTGGCAAAGTCATGTCTCTGCTTTTGAATATGCTATCTAGGTTAGTCATAACTTTCCTCCCAAGGAGTAAGTGTCTTTTGATTCCATGCCTGCAATCACCATCTACAGTGATTTTGGAGCCCCAAAAATAAAGTCTGACACTGTTTCCACTGTTTCCCCATCTATCTGCCATGAAGTGATGGAACCAGATGCCATGATCTTATTTTTCTGAATGTTGAGCTTTAAGCCAACTTTTTCATTCTCCTCTTTCACTTTCATCAAGAGGCTTTTGAGTTCTTCTTCACTTTCTGCCATAAGGGTGGTGTCATCTGCATATCTGAGGTTATTGATATTTCTCCAGGCAATCTAGATTCCAGCTTGTGCTTCTTCCAGCTCAGCGTTTCTCATGATGTACTCTGCATATAACTTAAATAAGCAGGGTGAAAATATACAGCCTTGACATACTCCTTTTCCTATTTGGAACCAGTCTGTTGTTTCATGTCCAGTTCTAACTGTTGCTTCCTGACCTGCCTATAAGTTTCTCAAGAGGCAGATCAGGTGGTCTGGTATTTCCATCTCTTTCAGAATTTTCCACAATTTATTGTGATCCACACAGTCCAAGGCTTTGGCCAATCAATAAAGAAGAAATAGATATTTTTCTGGAACTCTCTTGCTTTTTCCATGATCCAGTGGATGTTGGCAATTTGACCTCTGGTTCCTCTGCCTTTTCTAAAACCAGCTTGAACATCTGGAAGTTCAGGGTTCACTTATTGCTGAAGCCTGGCTTGGAGAATTATAAGCATTACTTTACTAGCATGTGAGATGAGTCAATTGTAAGGTAGTTTCCCACTCCAGTATTCTTGCTTGGAAAATCCCACGGATGGAGGAGACTGGTAGGCTACAGTCTATGGGGTCGCAAAGAGTTGGACACGACTGAGTGACTACACTACATTTCTTCTTTTAAGCATTCTTTGCCATTGCCTTTCTTTGGGATTGGAATGAAAACTGACCTTTTCCAGTCCTGTGGCCACTGCTGAGTTTTCCATATTTGCTGGCATATGAATGCAGCACTTTCACAGCATCATCTTTCAGGATTTGAAATAGCTCAACTGGTTTTCCATCACCTCCACTAGCTTTGTTTGTAGTGATGCTTTCTAAGGCCCACTTGACTTCACATTCCAGGATGTCTAGCTCTAGGTGAGTAGTCACACCATTGTCATTATCTGGGTCATGAAGTTCTTTTTTGTACAATTCTTCTCTGTATTCTTGCCACCTCTTCTTAATATCTTCTGCTTCTGTTAGGTTCATCCCATTTCTGTCCTTAATTGAGCCCATCTTTGCATGAAATGTTCCTTTGGTATCTCTAATTCTCTTGAAGAGATCTCTAGTCTTTCCCATTCTGTTGTTTTTTATCTATTTCTTTGCATTGATCCCTGAGGAAAGCTTTCTTATCTCTCCTTGCTATTCTTTGGAACTCTGCATTCAAATGAGTATATCTTTCCTTTTCTCCTTTGCATTTTGCTTCTCTTCTTTTCACAGCTATTTGTAAGGCCTCCTAAGACAACCATTTTGCTTTTTTCCATTTATTTTTTTGGGGGATGCTCTTGATTCCTGTCTCCTGTAAAATGTCATGAACCTCCATCCACAGTTCACCAGGCACTCTGTCTATCATATTTAGTCCCTTTTTTCACTTCCACTGTATAATCATAAGGGGTTTGATTTAGGTCATACCTGAATGGTCTAGTGGTTTTATCCAGTTTCTTCAATTTAAGTCTGAATTTGGCAATAAGGAGTTCATGATCTGAGACACAGTCAGCTCCTGGTCTTGTTTTTGCTGAGTGTATAGAGCTTCTCCATCTTTGGCTGCAATGAATATAATCAATGTGATTTCGATGTTGACCATCTCATGATGTCCATGTGTAGAGTCTTGTGTTGTTGGAACAGGGTGTTTGTTATGACCAGTGTATTCTCTTGGCAGAACTCTATTAGCCTTTGCCCTGCTTCATTCCATATTCCAAGGCCAAATTTGCCTGTTACTCCAGGTGTTTCATGACTTCCTATTTTGCATTCCGGTCCCCTATAATGAAAAGGACATATTTTTTGGGTGTCAGTTCTAGAAGGTCTTGTAGGTCTTCATTGAAGTGTTCAACTTCAGCTTCTTCAGCGTTACTGGTTGTGGAATAGACTTGAATTACCGTGATATTGAATGGTTTGCCTTGGAAACAAGGAGATCATTCTGTTGTTTTTGAGATTGCATCCAAGTACTGCATTTTGGACTTTTTTGTTGACCGTGATGGCTACTCCATTTCTTCTAAAGGATTCCTGCCCACAGTAGTAGATATAATGGTCATCTGTGTTAAATTCACCCATTCCAGTCCATCTTAGTTCACTGATTCCTAGAATGTCAATGTTCACTCTTGCCGTCTCCTGTTTGTCCACTTCCAATTTGCCTTGATTCCTGGACCTAACATTCCAGGTTCCTATGCAATATTGCTCTTTACAGCATCGAATCTTGCTTCTATCATGAGTCCCATTCACAACTGGGTGGTGTTTTTGCTTTGGCTCCATCCCATCATTCTTTCTGGAGTTATTTCTCCACTGATCTCCAGTAGCATATTGGTCACCTACTGACCTGGGGAGTTCGTCTTTCAGTGTCCTATCTTTTTGTGTTTTCATACTCTTCATGGGGTTCTCAAGGCAAGAATATTGAAGTGGTTTGCCATTCCCTTCTCCAGTGGACCACATTCTGTCAGACCTCTCCCCCATGACCTGTCCATCTTGGGTGGCCCCATTCTGGGCATGGCTTAATTTCATTGAGTTAAACAAGGCCGTGGTCCATGTGATCAGACTGGCTAGTTGTCTATGACTGTAGTTTCAGTCTGTCTGCCCTTTGATCCCCTCTCTCAATGCCTACCATCTTACCTGCGTTTCTCTTACCTTGGACGCAGGGTCTCTTTTTATGGCTGCTTCAGCAAAGTGAAACCTCTGCTCCTTACCTCAGGTGCAGGGTAGTTCCTTGGGCGTGGCAGTCATGCACCATCACAGCTGCTGCACTCGTGCGGTGTTTGTGATTATGTACCTTAAAAAAACGAAGATTAAAAAATGTGACTGGACAGAAAGAGAAAGACAAATACCACCTGAGATCACTTACATCTGGAATCTAAAATATGACACGAGTACCTAATCTAAGAAACAGAACAGACTCCTCACAATAGAGAACAGACTGGCAGTTGCCAGTGGTGGGATGGGAGAGTGGAGGAGGGAAGGATTAGGAGTATGGGATGAGCAGATGCAAAGTGTAATCTATAGGATGGATAAACAACAAGGTCCTACTGTAGAGCACAGTGAATTATATTCAATATTCTGTGATAAACCTCAATGGAAAAGAATGTGAAGACAAATATACGCATATGTAAAACTGAATGTTTTTGTTGTGCCACAGAAATTAGCAGAAATATTGTAAAGCAAGTATACTTCAATAAAGTAAATAAAAACCAAACAAACCAACAAAAACATGGGAACAAACCACCACTGGAACTGAAGTTTAACTGTACTCAAAACAATTAAGATGATACTGATCAGATCACCTATGACTAATTCTAAGATGAGTGTCAGAAAATCTTGGTCATCTCTGTCAACAATGTGCAACCCCAAATTTACATCCTTAATGTGGTCTAGGAAACTATCTCATAGTAACTTGTGTTTAAAGTAATTCTGCCCTCGTCATCTGGTGACAGATAAAGCAAGCCACTAACCCATAATGGGAAAGGTATATCTATTGTAGACCTCCAGAAATACTTGCAGAAATATTTCCAAAGCAGTAAATAGCATAGTGGTGGAGATGTTTTAAACTTTCCATTTGAAAAGTGTACATATAAGAACCGCAAGGAGAAAGAGAAATTCTAGGTTTCTGTTAGATTGACAACTAAAAGTAAGTACTAGAGAAAAGATTGAGAATATAGGAGAACATTAACATTTTATAATAAATTCCAAAAAATGCACACAAGGATGCAGGAATAGAAGACAGGTAGGAGATGGAAAGAAATTAAGAACAGTTAATTTGTGGTGATTGTCTGGGAATCATGCAATTCTTATAGTAAGTAACAGAACCTCAGGATATCAAATAGTCTGTTCTTGATGAATCTTGATGATTTTAAGGTACAAAGCTATAGAGTCTGTGCATGCAGAGACTTTTTTAGGAGCATATGTGTTTCTGGGGTTGGGGACCCTAGCTTGACTTTTTCTAAAATAGGATCAGAACAATCTTATACTCCAAGTTTCACAACTGTCTCTTACCTTTTATTGTTAATGGCTGAAGTGAGGGTGGGGGAGAATGGAATGTGGGATGTCTTACTCCTGCTCTGGGCTTCTTCCTTACTCTCAAATTTGGGGAAATGGCATGACACCACAGAATTCTCTAGACTCCTAAATGGAATTCTAAAATATATTCTAGATATTTTTATTACTCTTTTATTATTCTAAATATTTTTATTTAAAAGATTTTTAAACTATTTTCTACTGTTTTTGCTTATGTCTAAAATGTAATTGGCTTCTGTACAGTAAACTTACTCTTACAATCTTTGTAGAATTTTGGATTTTAAAAGTATGTGTGTGTGTGTGTGTGTGTGTGCCTGTGCATGCTAAGTCCAACTCTTTGTAACCCAATGGACTTTACAACCCAGTAGCCCAGCAGGTTCCACTGTCCATGGGATTCTCCAGGCAAGAATACTAGAGTGGGTTGCCATGTCCTTCTCCAGGGGATCTTCTCAACCCAGGAATCAAACCAGCATCTTTTATGTCTCCTGAATTGACAGGCAGGTTCTTTATCACTAGCATCACCTGGGAAGTCCCAGCCCCAGATATGGGTGTATATATATACATATACATATATATATATATATATATATATATATATATATATATTTGATTATTTTATGCCATTTTCATCCTGTCATAATTCCATTTTCTTGTCATTTTGTGCAGGCTAGCACCACCAGTAAAAGGCTGAAAATTAGTGGGGATGATGGACATCTTTGTTTTGCTCCTTAAGGGAATGTGCCTCTCATTTCATCACTATATGCACTTTTTTTGATAGGTATTTCTTTTGTAGCTACCACTTAGCCAGTTAGGAAATTTTCATGCTATTATGATTCAGCAATCTTTTTGTCACAAATGTTATTACATGGTTTAATATTTTCACAAATTCAAGAAAATGTATGTTGTTTTGTAGACACCAGAATTGGATTTAACTCTTTGTTCTATCACAATGTGCCTAACTGAGCATATATTTACAGGCCTATCAATCTCTCAGTCATTTTCTACTACAAGTCAGCTAATCAGGAGAAGATTTACTCAAATAAAATCACTTGTAAGAATCAACTGATCAATAAGAGTAATCAAATAATGACATCCACCATGTTCACCTCTGAAGAAGACTCTCTTGAAACTCTGATTCTTAAACTCTCTCTGTTCATTTAGCATTCTACTCTGTTCTGGGAGATTGTGACTCACTAGCTTAGGTATTCCTTACTACAGTAATCAGTGAAGTCAGTTTTTCTTATTTCAGATATAGAAGTGTCATTGTTTGAAAACTGCTTAAATTGCAATGATCATACTTAAAAAAAGTCAACTTGTTAATAAAATGAACATATATTAATAATACTATTCTAATAGAAGGAAAAAAAAGAGGAACTAAAGAACTTGAGGGTGAAGAAGTGAAAGAGAAGGCTTAAAACTAAATATTTTTAAAAAGCTAAGATCATGGCATCTGGCCCATTACTTCACTGCAAATAAATGGGAAAAGGTGGAAGTAGTGAAAGATTTCCTCTTCTTCAGCTTTAAAATCACTGTGGACAGTGACTATAGCCATGAAATCAGAAGATATTTGCTTATTTGCAGGAAAGCTGTGACAAACCTATACAGTGTGTTGACAAGCAGAGATATTACTCTGCCAACAAAGGTCCATATAGACAAAGCTATGGTCTTCCCAGTGGTCAGGTACAGTTGTGAGAGCTGGACTGTAAAGAAGGTGGAGTAATAAAAAATTAATGTCTTCTAATTGTGGTGCTGGAAGAGACTCTCAAGAGTCTCTTGGAAAGCAAGGAGATCAAACCAGTCAATATTAAGGGAAACCTACACTGAATATTCATTGGAAGGACTGATGTTGAAATTGAAACTCCAGTATTTTGGTCATCTGATGCAAAAAGCTAATTCGTTGGGTAAGTCCCTGATGCCGAGAAAGATTGAGGGCAGAAGGAGAAGAAGTCATCAGAGGATGAGATGGCTGCATAGCATCACTGAAACAATGGAGGTGAACTTGGGAAAACTTTGGGAGATGGTGAGGGACAGGGAGGCCTAACGTTCTGCAGTTCATAGGGTCACAAGGATTTGAACACCACTAGATGACTGAACGACAGAATGATCTCTGTTAGTTTCCAAAGAAAACCATAAAATATCACGGTAATCCAAGCCTATGCCCCAACCAGTAACACTGAAGAAGCTGAAGTTGAACAATTCTATGAAGACCTACAAGACCTTCTAGAACTAACACCCAAAAACGACATCCTTTTTCATTATAAGGGACTGGAATGCAAAAGTAGGAAATCAAGAAACACTGGAGTAACAGGAAAACTTGGCCTTGGAGTACAGAATTAAGCAGGGCAAAGACTAATAGAGTTCTGCCAAGAAAATGCACTGGTCATAGCAAACACCCTTTTCCAACAACACAAGAGAAGACTCTACACATGGACATCACCAGATGGTCAATACTGAAATCAGATTGATTATATTCATTGCAGCCACAGATAGAGAAGCTCTATACAGTCAGCAAAAACAAAACTGGGAGATGACTGTGTCTCAGATCATGAACTCCTTATTGCCAAATTCAGACTTAAAGAAAGTCGGGAAAACCACTAGACCATTCAGGTATGACCTAAATCAAATCCCTTATGATTATACAGTAGAAGTGAAAAATAGATTTAAGGGACTATATCTGATAGACAGAGGGCCTGATGAACTATGGATGGAGGTTCGTGACATTGGAGACAGGTATCAAGACCATCCCCATGGAAAAGTAATGCAAAAAAGCAAAATGGTTGTCTGAGGAGGCCTTACAAATAGCTGTAAAAAGAAGAGAAGTGAAAAGCAAAGGAGAAAAGGAAAGATACAAGCATCTGAATGCAGAGTTCCAAAGAATAGCAAGGAGAGATAAGAAAGCCTTCCCAAGTGATCAATGTAAAGAAATAGAGGAAAATAACAGAATGGGAAAGACTAGCGATCTCTTCAAGAAAATCAGAGATGCCAAGGGAACATTTCAAGCAAAGATGGGCTCAATAAAGGACAGAATTGGTACAGACCTAACAGAAGCAAAAGATATTCAGAAGAGGTGGCAAGAATACACAGAAGAACTGTATAAAAAAGATCTTCAGGACCCAGATAATGACAATGGTGTAATCACTCACCTAAAGCCAGACATCATGGAATGTGAAGTCAAGTGAGCCTTAGAAAGCATCACGATGAACAAAGCTAGTTGAGGTGATGGAATTCCAGTTGAGCTATTCCAAATCCTGAAAGATGATGCTGTGAAAGTGCTGCACTCAATATGCCAGCAAATTTGGAAAACTCAGCAGTGGCCACAGGACTGGAAAAGGTCAGTTTTCATTCCAATCCCAAGAAAGGCAATGCCAAAGAATGCTCAAACTACCGCACAGTTGCACTCATCTACCACATTAGTAAAGTAATGCTCAAAATTCTCCAAGCCAGGCTTCAGCAATATGTGAACCGTGAACTTTCAGATGTTCAAGCTGGTTTTAGAAAAGGTAGGGGAACCAGAGATCAAATTGCCAACATCCGCTGTATCATGGAAAAAGCAAGAGAGTTCAAGAAAAAACATCTATTTCTGCTTTATTGACTATGCCAAAGCCTTTGACAGTGTGGATCACAATAAACTGTGGAAAATCTGAAAGAGATGGGAATACCAAAACACCTATGCTGCCTCTTGAGAAACCTATATGCAGGTCAGGAAGCAACAGTTAGAACTGGGCTTAGAACAACAGACTGGTTGCAAATAGGAAAAGGAGTCCGTCAAGGCTCTATATTGTCACCTTGCTTATTTAACTTATATGCAGAGTATATCATGAGAAACGCTGGGCTGGAAGAAGCACAAGCTGGAATCAAGATTGCCAGGAGAAATATCAATAACCTTAGATATGCAGATGACACCACCCTTATGGCAGAAAGTGAAGAGGAACTCAAAAGCCTCTTGATGAAAGTGAAAGTGGAGAGTGAAAAAGTTGGCTTAAACCTCAACATTCAGAAAACTAAGATCATGGCATCTGGTCCCATCACTTCTTGGGAAATAGATGGAGAAACAGTGTCAGAATTTATTTTGGGGGACTCCAAAATCACCGCAGATGGTGACTGCAGCCATAAAATTAAAAGACGCTTACTCCTTGGAAGGAAAGTTATGACCAACCTAGATAGCATATTGAAAAGCAGAGACATTACTTTGCCAACAAAGGTCCGTCTAGTCAAGGCTATGGTTTTTCCAGTGGTCATGTATGGATGTGAGAGTTGGACTATAAAGAAAGCTGAGTGCTGAAGAATTGATGCTTTTGAACTGTGGTGTTGGAGAAGACTCTTGAGAGTCCCTTGGACTGCAAGGAGATCCAACCAGTCCATCCTAAAGGAGATCATTGCTGGGTGTTCATTGGAAGGATTGATGCTGAAGTTGAAACTGCAATACTTTGGCCACCTCATGCGAATAATTGACTCATTAGAAAAGACCCTGTTGCTGGGAGGGATTGGGGGCAGGAGGAGAAGGGGATGACAGAGGATGAGATGATTGGATGGCATCAACGACTCGAAGAACATGAGTTTGGATAAACTCTGGGAGTTGGTGATGGACAAGGAGGCGTGGCATGCTGCGATTCATGGGGTCCCAAAGAGTTGGACATGACTGAGCGACTGAACTGAACTGAACTGGATGACTCAACAACAACAGCAACAATAATGAATATAAGTTTTGGGGGTGGTTTTTTGTTTTGCTTTGATCTAGTTAATAAGCACACTTTTATTTCTAATCATAAGCATTGTAAAAATAGAGCAGTAACTGCTGCAACTGAACAGAGTCATGTGAGACCCAGCCTTTTTGGGATCTTCTTGGCTTTCCGTTCATGGTCAGAGATACTTGCAGCAATTCCGAATGTCATAGCCTCATACGATCATGTCCAGAGGCAGAAAGAGCAGTTTCCCCTCAATGTATCTGTTTGAAAAAGTAACAAATCACATGGTTCTTGTTTTTCATGTTAATCATCCATGTATTCCTGGAATCAATCAAAATTATTATTAAGGGTGCTTTGTTTTATGAATATCAAATTGATGGATTCAACTTGTTAACATTGTAATTAGGATTTTGCATCTATATTTTGAGATTGCACGTAATTGTTTCTTCTTATAGTCTTGTCAGTTTTTGTTATCAAGATGTTTTGGATTAATAATTTGAGTTTTCTGTATTTTGGAATCAATTACATGAAATTGGGAATATTTGTCACACTTTATCTGGGCTTGTTTTGGTTGGTACATTTATAACTGCTTACTTTGGTTATTTTCTTTCATAAACAAATATTTATTTGTTTTAATTGGAGGATAATTACAATATTGTGATGGTTTTGCCACACATTAACATGAATTTGCCATAGGTATACAGATGTCCCCTCCCTCTTGAAATCACTGCCACTTCCCTCCCCACCCTATCCCTCCAAGTTGTCACAGAGCATGGCTTTGGCTTTGCCAAATACATCAAACTCCCGCTGCTATTTTATATGTGGTAATGCATATGTTTCAATGCTATTCTCTTAAATCATCTCACTCTCTCCTTCTCCCACTGTGTCCAAAAGTCTGTCCTTTGTGTCTGCATTTCCTTGCTGCTGTGCCCATAGGATTGTCAGAGCCATCTTTCTATATTCCATATACATGCAATAATAGACAATATTTATTTTTCTCTTTCTGATTTATTTCACTTGTATAATAAGCTCTAGGTTCACCCACCTCAGTAGAATTGATTCAAATGCTTTCCTTTTTATAGTTGAGTAATATTCCATTGTGTATATGTACCACAACTTCCTTATCCACTCGTGCCAATGGAGATTTAAGTTGCTTCCATGTCCTAGCTATTGCAAATAGTGCTTCATTGAACATTGGAATACATTTGTCTTTTTCAGTTCTGGTTTCCTCAAGGTATTATGCCCAGTAGTGGAATTGCTGGGCCACATGGTAGTTTTATTCCTAGCTTTTTAAGGACTCTCCATACTGTTCACAATAGTGGTTGCATCAGTTTTCATTCCCACCAATAATGCAAGAGGGCTTCCTTTTCTCCACAGCCTCTCTAGCATTTATTTTTTGTAGACTTTTTGATACTGGCCATTCTGACCATGTAAGATGATACCTTGTTGTGGTTTTGATTTGTATTACTCTAATAATGAGATGTTGAGCATCTTTTTGTGTGTTTATTATCTATCTGTATACCTTCTTTGGAGAAATGTCTGTTTAGGTCTTCTGCCCACTTTTTGACTGGGTTGTTTGTTTTTCTGTTTTTGAGCAGCATGGACTGCTTGTCCAGAAAGTAAGCATAGAAGGAACATACTACAACATAATAAATTCCATATATAACACACATACAGCAAATATTACCTTCACTGGTAAAGATCTGAAACCATTTCTTCTACAATCAGGAACAAGACAAAAACACCCATTCATATCTCTATTATTGAACATAGTTTTCAAAATCCTAGCGACAGCAATCAGAGGAGAAAACAAAATAAAAGGAATCCAGATTGAAAAACAAGAAGTAAAATTCTCACTGTTTGCAAATGACATGATTCTCTACATAGGAAACCCTAAAGATGCTGTCTTGGCATGAAATATTCCCTTGGTATCTCTAATTTTCTTGAAGAGATCTCTAGTCTTTCCCATTCTGTTGTTTTCCTCTTTTTCTTTGCATTGATCGCTGAGGAAGGCTTTTTATCTCTCCTTGCTATTCTTTGGAACTCTGCATTCAGATGCTTATATCTTTCCTTTTCTCCTTTGCTATTTGCTTCTCTTTTATTCACAGCTATTTGTAAGGCCTCCCCAAACAGCCATTTTTCTTTTTTTGCATTTCTTTTCCACAGGGATTGTCTTGATCCCTGTCTCCTGTAAAATGTCATGAACCTCCATCTGTAGTTCATCAGGCACTCTATCTATCAGATCTAGTCCCTTAAATCTATTTCTCACTTCCATTGTATAATCATAAGGGATTTGATTTAGGCCATAC
This sequence comes from Bos mutus, assembly GCF_027580195.1. NCBI lineage: Eukaryota > Metazoa > Chordata > Mammalia > Artiodactyla > Bovidae > Bos > Bos mutus. The sequence continues at coordinate 39,224,598 of NC_091628.1, read as the reverse complement.
CTGAAATGGTCTTTTCCTACTTTCTTCAATTTAAGTCTGAATTTGGGAATAAGGAGTTCATGAACTGAGCCACAGTCAGCTCCTGGTCTTGTTTTTGGTATGTACCTAACAGAAGCAGAATATATTAAGAAGAGGTGGCAAGGATACACAGAAGAACTGTACAAAAAAGATCTTCAAGACCCAGATAATCATGATGGTGTGATCACTCACCTAGAGTCAGACATCCTGGAATGTGAAGTCAAGTGGGCCTTAGAAAGCAACACTATGAATAAAGCTAGTTGAGGTGATGAAATTCCAGTTGGGCTATTTCAAATCCTGAAAGATGATGCTGTGAAAGTGCTGCACTCAATATGCCAGCAAATTTGGAAAACTCAGCAGTGGCCACAGGACTGGAAAAGGTCAGTTTTCATTCCAATCCCAAAGAAAGGCAATGCCAAAGAATGCTCAAACTACCTCAAAATTGCACTCATCTCACATGCTAGTAAAGTAATGCTCAAAATTCTCAAAGTCAGGCTTCAGCAATACATGAACCATGAACTTCCAGATGATCAAGCTGGTTTTAGAAAAGGCAGAGGAACCAGAGATCAAGTTGCCAACATCCTCTGGATCATGGAAAAAGCAAGAGAGTTCCAGAAAACCATCTATTTCTGCTTTATTGACTATGCCAAAGCCTTTGACTGTGTGGATCACAATAAACTGTGGAAAATTCTGAAAGAGATGGGAATATCAGAACACCTGACCTGCCTCTTGAGAAGCCTATATGCAGGTCCGGAGGCAACAGTTAGAACTGGACATGCAACAACAGACTGGATCCAAATAGGAAAAGGAGTAGGTCAAGGCTGTGTAATGTCACCCTGCTTATTTAACTTATATGCAGAGTACATCATGAGAAAAACTGGGCTGGAAGAAGCACAAGCTGGAATCAAGAATGCCGGGAGAAATATGAATAACCTCAGATATGCAGATGACACCACCCTTATGGCAGAAAGTGAAGAGGAACTCAAAAGCCTCTTGATGAAAGTGAAAGTGGAGAGTGAAAAAGTTGGCTTAAACCTCAACATTCAGAAAACTAAGATCATGGCATCTGGTCCCATCACTTCATGGGAAATAGATGGGGAAACAGTGGAAACACTGTCAGACTTTATTTTGGGGGGCTCCAAAATCACTGCAGATGGTGACTGCAGCCATGAAATTAAAAGACACTTACTCCTTGCAAAGAAAGTTATGACCAACCTAGACAGCATATTGAAAAGCAGAGACATTATTTTGCCAACAAAGGTCCATCTAGTCAAGGCTATGGTTTTTCCAGTGGTCATGTATGGATGTGAGAGTTGGACTGTGAAGAAGGCTGAGTGCTGAAGAATTGATGCTTTTGAACTGTGGTGTTGGAGAAGACTCTTGAGAGTCCCTTGGACTGCAAAGAGATCCAACCAGTTCATTCTGATGGAGATCAGCCCTGGGATTTCTTTGGAAGGAATGATGCTAAAGCTGAAACTCCAGTACTTTGGCCACCTCATGCAAAGAGTTGACCCATTGGAAAAGACCCTGATGCTGGGAGGGATTTTGGGCAGGAGGAGAAGGGGATGACAGAGGATGAGATGGCTGGATGGCATCACTGACTCGATAGACATGAGTCTGGGTGAACTCCGGGAGTTGGTGATGGACAAGGAGGCCTGGCGTGCTGCAATTCATGGGGTCATGAAGAGTCGGACATGACTGAGTGACTGAACTGAACTGACTGAAAGATGCTATCAGAAAATTACTAGAGCTAATCAATGGATATAGTAATGTTACAGGATATAAAATTAATACAAAGAAATCCCTAGGAATCCTATACAGGAGTCAATGAAAATCAGAAAGGGAAATTAGGGAAAAAATCCCACTCACCATTGCAAAAAAAAAGAATAAAATATTTTTCACCTAAAGAGACAAAATCCTATATGCAAGAAACTATAAAACACTGATGAAAGAAATCAAAGATAACACAGACAGTTGGCAAGATATACCACATTTTTGGATTGCAAGAATCAATATAATGAACATGACTACACTACTCAAAGCAATCTATAGATTCAGTGCAATCCCTATAAAACTACCAACAGTTTATTTCTCAGTACCAGAATGAATACTTTCACAATTTGTATGGAAACACAAAAGACCCTGAAAATCCAAAGCAATCTTGAGAAAGAAGGATGGAACCAGAAGAATCAATCTTCTTGACTTCAGTCTATACTGCAAAGCTACAGTCATCAAGACAGTATGGTACTGGCACAAAAACAGAAACTGAGAAAAATAGAAAGCCCAGAGATAAATCCATGCACCTATGGACACCTTAAATTTGACAAAGGAGGTAAAAATATACAATGGTGAAAAGACAGTCTTTCCAATAAATGTGCTGGGAACACTGGTCAACTACATGTAAAAGAATCAAATTAGAATACTTTCTAACACTGTACATAAAAATAAACTCAAAATAGACTAAAGACCTACATGTAAGATAGGAAACTATAAAACTCTTAGAGGAAAACAGACAGAACACTCTGAAATAAATCACAGCAAGATCCTCTATTACCCATCTTCTAGAGTAATGGGAATAAAAATAAACTAAACAAATAGGACCTAATTAAACTTAAAAGCTTTTGTAAACAAAGGAAATTAGAAGCAAGGTGAAAAGACAACCCCCAGAATAGGAGAAGATAATAACAAATAAAACAACTAAAAAGTAATTAGTCTCCAATATATACTTTGATTGTTTTCAAACACAACATCAAGTTTATCAGTGCTATAGTGAGCACTGTATGTGAAGTTTACTTTCTTTATGCAGAGCTAATTGGGTAACCCAGTATCTCAGATCACTCCAGGTACCTTTCATTTTCTGCCATCTTCAGAATCAGTCTCCAATCATTCATGCACAAATAGAAAGGACAGAGAAATTAATGACTCTTGGCTACACATGACCAATGAGAACAGATGGCTATGTATTCCCCCTCGCTTCCTCTGGGTGAGGATTCTCAGATCTAGCAGTATTTACCCAGAGCTGATTAACCCTTAAGTTGGCTGTACCTCTTTTTTAGTTTCATTGCACCTGTCCTGTTCTGCTACATGGAACCACATTCTCATATAAGTATCACATACTTTATGTCTGGTTCTAAGGAAACCCAGGTTAAGGAATTTTTATAATATTTCTCTAATTTCCCTATTTTTGTGTTAATTGTGTTGTTTTATTTTTATAAATCAATTTTGTCTTAGTTTCAAACTTACTGACATCAAATTGCTCACTGTGCTTTATTAAAATGACACTTTATTTAGTCACTTACAAGATGAACCACAAATTTGTATATTTTTAAATAAAAAAAGAAACTTCATCAATTTAACTTTGAAATATTATTGATTGTAATATATCTTGATTTCAGAGATGTTAAAATATAAGAATATATGCATTTTTAAATTTCAAAATCTCACATTGATATTTGTGATTTTTATCCTTTTAGTTTATTTTTCTGTGTATGTTTTGTCTTTTTAAAAATAAGACTTTAGTTTTATTGGTACAAAATTTTATGTTTTTGCTTTCTCTTGTAGTTTTATCTTCCTCAATTATTATCTTAAGATAGTTCTTCAGTTCATTTTCTGTCTTCTCATGTTGTGCTCTAACCTCTTTAACTCTTAGTCATCTTTCCCCTAATATAAGCTTATGGGAAAATAAATGTCTCCTCTAAATAGTTTTATCCAACAAATTCTGGTATGTAATTTGGGCTACACATTGGTTCTAAAGTTTTATCTATTATGACTTAGTGTTTACATATAAGCTATTTATATATCCCTTTAAAATTTTCAATGCATATGATACTTTTTAAAGTTAGCTTTCAATATGTAAATATGATATTTATAATGTGATTTGAGGACATGCTCTGAATTATACTGTTTCTTTGTCATTCACTGAGAGTCATTTTTGTGACATTTAGTAAGTATATTATTATTTCTTAATACTTATAAATGTTCTGTTTAGGTTTGAAAATATGTTTATTCCCAAATTCATGGACTCAAAATTTTACTTTCTTATTTTTTTGGTCTCTCCTTTTTGAACTTATATTAGGTACATATATTGTGCCTTTCATATTTTCTATCTCTTTGGATATCTGTTTTTATTTTCTATAATTTTCTATAGTTATATTTTCTACTTAATTAATTCTCTATTTAGTCATGTTTATAGGCTCTTTGCTATTTGATCTATCCATTGAGGGTTTGTGGGGAATTTTGGTGTGTATATAGCATTGAGAGAAGTTCAATTTTGTTGATTTTTGGTCCTATTTATTAATTCTGTGTTTTTTATATTTAATATTCATTATTTTAAAGCCTGTATATAATTGTTTTACTGCACAAAAATCTTTGTCTGAAAATTCTTGCTCTTAAAGACAGTACAAATATTGTGTTCATGTTGGGTTGTGAGTTCACATTCAGTGAGACTTTGTGGAAATTCTCTATACTCTGAATTAAATGCTGTTTATCCAGAACACTTTTTTCATGTCTCTGTCACTTTTGACCCCACTGGACATCACTTTTATATTAATTTGTTGGCTTTGCTGTTTCTAGATCATGCAAGAGATGGAATATTTACTCACATAAGGATACACCTATTTATTAGTTCTCAGGGAAACTTTTAATTTACATGTTAATGCCGAGAAAAATATAATTCCCCTCATTTTCTATATGTCAAAGATCAAGTTTGTTTTTCTAAGTCAACTTTTAAATGATAGGGCTTCCCCGGTGGCTCAGATGGTAAATCATCTGTCTGCAATGCAGGAGACCTGGGTTTGATCCCTGGAGAAGGAAATGGCAACCCATTCCAGTACTCTTGCCTGGAAAATACTATGGACAGAGGAGCCTGGTAGGCTATAGTCCATGGGATTGCAGAGTCAGACACAACAGAGTGACTTCACTTTCACTTTTAAGTCCTTTGCTACTGCTACTGCTAAGTCGCTTGAGTCGTGTCCAACTCTGTGTGACCCCGTAGACGGCAGCTCACCAGGCTCCACCGTCCCTGGGATTCTCCAGGCAAGAACATTGGAGTGCGTTGCCATTTCCTTCTCAATTTCAGTCCTTTAAATGTCGAATTAAGTGATGATATGATCCTCTAATTGTTCTGATTTTCAGTTACCCACAATGTAATGACCAAGCCTTACCTATTGTATGGCTGATAAGCACAAAAATTTTTGTCACTGAGACTGCAACACCCAATTCCAATCCATAACGTCTTCAAACAACTGCAGTCTCTATTTTTTCTTACCAATCTAGTTTTCAGCTTCTTCTTTATATTTGATCTGTCAATATTTCCATTCTGATATACTTGGAAATGGTTTTTAAATAATCTCTTTTGAACATTTATGTGAAAGGGTATTTAGGACTTGAACTTTTTACCTAAGCATTGAAAAATAAAACTCAAATTCACTTATTTCATGTTCGTTTCAAAGTTTAATGAAATAAAATGCTCAGACACTTCACATTTTACCTGATGTGGATGAAAAATATCTTAATTATGTCCTTAAATAGTAGAACTGCACAATAGGTTAGACACGTAGATTCCCCAAAACCAAGCTATTATAAATCATTGTACAATATGGAAATCTTCACTAGCTTTTCTGGTAGAAGAGAATATAATTGCAGGCCTTTTTATCCAACCAAAATTAGCAGTTGCTATTTTTCTACTCCAGAAAAATATATCTAATAGTAGTTTAGTGAGACTTCATCACTGCAAAATGTCGCTAGTATAAGAAAAAAAAAAAACTCATATATTCAGAGAAACACTATGTTTAGTTCATTTATCTAGCCTATCAACCTCTAAATTTGACCATTTTTTATGTATAACTACAGCAATGAATTATGAAGTTAGGAATAAATAATTCATTACATAGGCCTTTGATTTGTTCCTTATCACTAATGACAGTAGCCACCAACTAAAAGTGTCACTGAAATAAATTTTTAGACAGATACTATAAATGTATAATATAATGTGTTAAAATCCTTGAGTAGAAAACAAATGCTAACGATTCAAAATCAAATACACAAATATAGAACTGGTGATTTAAGCAGCTTTAAATATAGTTGTTTGCGTAATTTTGTTCAAATGAGGTATCAAATCATATTTTTAAAGATATCACAGTGAATACTTATCATGATGATTAGTGACTTTTTTTTCCCCAGCTCTAAATCCACTCTTTCTTGCCTTGTCTTGTGTAATTGGTATTGCTCCACACCAAGGCATTATTTCTTTGATATCTGGTACAATGTTTATCCCCAGATGACATTAAAAGGAATCTGGAATGAAAAGTAAAAGAGGTTTTCTTCTTGGTTCTGGTAGTTTTTTTCTTTTTTCCTCTGTTGGTCAGTGACTTGACAGACACCTGTTGGGGATGCACCTTCAGCAAGATTCACCAGTATCTCAACAGTCAGCTTTCTTGCTAATGGTATGTGGGAAACCCAGTGGTGTATGCTTTCCAGCTAGTTTCACATCACTGCAGAGTAGGATTGCTATATTAGCAATTAAAACATAAGACATCTAATTAAATTGGAATTTCAGTTTAACACTATTTTTACAATATTTGAGATATATTAACTTTTTGAGACTTCCCTGGTGGCTCAGACAGTAAAAGCATCTGCCTACAATTCGGGAGACCTGGGTTCGATCCCTGGGTTGGGAAGATCCCCTGGAGAAGGAAATGGCAACCCACTCCAGTATTCTTGCCTGGAAAATCCCGTGGACAGAGGAGCCTGGCAGGCTACAGTCCATGGGGTCGCAAAGAGTCAGACACGACTGAGCGACTTCACTTGACTTGACTAAACTAACCTTTTACTCATTATCTATTTGATATTCAAATTTTACTCAGCATTCTCTATTTTATATGGCAACCCTATGTCCAATGGGAGTTTTCTGCATGTCAGCTGGGATAGCTGGCATCCTGGTTGGCAGCCGTCTGCTCAGCAGCTCTAATCTGCTATACCTTTGCGAACTTTGTTATCCAATGGGCCACAACCACATTTTCACCAACAAATCTGAATTTCATCCTGGGTTGGAGTGGAGTGGGGTAGTTCTTCCAGTTCTTTCTTTCTTCCTTGTATACCCTCCTTGGCCTTCGATGTAGTACCTGATCTTTACCTTTGTTATCTCTGTATATTTTAAAAGTTGTTTTTTATTTAGCAATCATCTTTAATTAGTTATCATTATTTATATTGCATTTACCCTGTGCCAATTACTGGAATGATTCTACTTCTTAAGTGGGTCCTGACTAATGCAGGATTAGTACTGGAAATGGCCCTGGAGATAAACCTTTAAAGATGAGATTAAGGGATTGGTTTTGTCTTATTCATGGGCATGTACACAGTGCTGATATCCTGACCACTGGGACACAGGATGCTAATAATTCAAGGCAAGCAGTTGTATCAAAATTAATCACACTACCACCTATAGTTGATTCTGATGAAGTGCCAACTGAAGCACATACCTTAGGAGCCTAAATGGTTGTTGCATTGGGCCATTAAGCAATCATGGTACATATAAAAATTGTGTTATGAGAGGAGGCTCCTGAGTGTACTGGAGAATTAAAAAAAAATAAAATAAATGACAAGCTCAAGTCCTTTAACCCTTGGTCCAACTCATGGTCTGAAAATCAAAGAACTTTTATGAAATCCTTCATAAAATCTCATTTATTTTAGCCATAGAGCTGATATTGCTTGAGAATCAAACACACCAATTGTGCAAAGTGGTAAATAACATCACTTGAGTTCACAATAGGAACCAAACTTGGAATTGAAAACATTGGTTTGAACACAGATGCAATGTCTACATCAAGCTCACAAATAAATCTGAGCTTCCCTTGCAAATGGAAGAAGGTTTTCTACTTGGGTGAAAGGTGACTAGCTGCTTTGTATTTGTAAACACTGTGATAACCTATGGAGAAGGCAATGGCACCTCACTCCAGTACTCATGCCTGGAAAATCCCATGGATGGAGGAGCCTGGAAGGCTGTAGTCCATGGGGTTGCTAGAGTCAGACATGATTGAGCGACTTCACATTCACTTTTCACTTTCATGCATTGGAGAAGGAAATGGCAACCCTCCAGTGTTCTTGCCTGGAGAATCCCAGGGACGGGAGAGCCTGGTGGGCTGTCGTCTATGGGGTCGCACAGAGTGGGACACGACTGAAGTGACTTAGCAGTGATAACCTGTTTGCAGATGCCATGAGGTTGCTTTTTCTTCTCTATTGATGCCACTAGACACACAACTAGAGTCAAACATCAAAATTCTTCCCATAAGATCCAGTGGCTCTTGTGTGTGCATGTTCAGACATTCAGTCATGTCTGACTCTTTGTGACTCCATGAAGTAGCCCACCAGGCTCTTATGCTCATGGGATTTCCCAGTCAAGAATACTGAAGTGAGTTGCCATTTCCTACCCCAGGGGATATTCCTGACCCAGGGATTGAACCCATGTTGCCTGTGTCTCCCTCGGCGGCAGGTAGACTCTTTAACCACTAGGCCACCTGGGAAGCTCCTAGTGACTCTCACCCTCCAGCTTATTTCCAGCATCTGGAAGAGCAATTTCCTAGCTATTAATTTGTGGAAAACACAATAATAATCACCAACCAGCAAGTCTCATTGGCATTTTATTGAGGCTTATTAGTGTATTTTGCTGGAGTCCCAGCAGGTGGCTTCCGTTGGAGCAGTGTGCTGGGATGAGGTCTTTACCCTCCAGGGAGTTTTGCCAGAGACACACCTTCCAATGAGTGTTATTAACAGTCCAGCAGGCATTCCTTACTTCCAGGTAAAAGGAACTGCTATAAATAAACTTTTAGTAATGTGGTGTTGGGGTATAGAGGGAAGGGAAGCTTTAAAGTAGTATGATTTTAAAGACCTATGAAAGGTCTCCTTTAGGAAACTTCTGCCTCTGGACTGTGAACATCATAAGAATTTCTCAGTTTATTTTCCCTAGTTTAGGTGAGATAGAATGACTAAAGTTGGCTGGAATTGGGTATTTCCCTCCCCCAGATTAATAGGGCTGTAATTAACACCTCAGCTGGTTAGGATCTGGTTAACCTGATGAAAGTGAAAGTGGAGAGTGAAAAAGTTGGCTTAAAGCTTAACATTCAGAAAACGAAGATTATGGCATCTGGTCTCATCACTTCATGGGAAATAGATGGGGAAACAGTGGAAACAGTGTCAGACTTTATTTTTTTGGGGCTCCAAAATCGCTGCAGATGGTGGTTGCAGCCATGAAATTAAAAGACACTTACTCCTTGGAAGGAAAGTTATGACCAACCTAGATAGCATATTCAAAAGCAGAGACATTACTTTGCTGACAAAGGTTCATCTAGTCAAGGCTATGGTTTTTCCTGTGGTCATGTATGGATGTGAGAGTTGGACTGTGAAGAAGGCTGAGCGCCGAAGAATTGATGCTTTTGAACTGTGGTGTTGGAGAAGACTCTTGAGAGTCCCTTGGACTGCAAGGAGATCCAACCAGTGCATTCTGATGGAGATCAGCCCTGGGATTTCTTTGGAAGGAATGATGCTAAAGCTGAAACTCCAGTACTTGGCCACCTCATGCAAAGAGTTGACTCATTGGAAAAGACTCTGATGCTGGGAGGAATTGGGGGCAGGAGGAGAAGGGGATAACAGAGGATGAGATGGCTGGATGGCATCATTGACTTGATGGATGTGAGTCTGGGTGAACTCCGGGAGTTGTTGATGGACAGGGAGGCCTGGTGTACTGCGATTCATGGGGTCGGGAAGAGTAGGACACGACTGCGTGACTGAACTGAACTGAGCTGAACTAGTCTCTCCTAAGGGCAGGGCTTATTTGTGAAGAACAGGATGGTCTGTAGTATTTCCAAATGGTTTCTTTTTCCCCTCCTCATGCCAGAAGCAGGAGGAAAATTTTCTCTGATATTTACTGTTGTGATCTGTCTGATCGAATCCTTGAAGGCAAACCTCACAATACTGTGGGGACCCCAGATTGGCTCCTTCTGGAGCTTTTAACTTTCAAGCTTGAAAGTTAAAAGTTCTGTGGCACTGATTCCAGAGGAGGTATCCACTCATGATTTCTGAGTATGAGCTCTAGTAGCCTGACTTCCTCTCTCTCTCCCAAGTTTTGGGTTAAATGTTTGCCCTGTGTCACACAAGATCTCTTCTAGATCCAAGAAGAGTTGTTGGTGTTTCCAGTGTGTTTAGCTTTTTACTTGCTATTGGTGTCTCCAACCTCCTACATATAAACTTAAAGCTATAAAGAAATCCATACAGTCACTACAATAATATAGTGCCATTTATCAGATCAGATCAGATCAGTCGCTCAGTTGTGTCCGACTCTTTGAGACCCCATGAATCGCAGCACGCCAGGCCTCCCTGTCCATCACCAACTCCCGGAGCTCACTCAGACTCACGTCCATCGAGTCAGTGATGCCATTCAGCCATCTCATCCTCTGTCGTCCCCTTCTCCTCCTGCCCCCAACCCCTCCCAGCATCAGAGTCTTTTCCAGTGAGTCAACTCTTCACATGAGGTGGCCAAAGTACTGGAGTTTGAGCTTTAGCATCATTCCTTCCAAAGAAATCCTAGGGCTGATTTCCTGCAGAATGCACTGGTTGGATCTCCTTGCAGTCCAAGGGACTCTCAAGAGTCTTCTCCAACACCACAGTTCAAAAGCATCAATTCTTGGGCTCTCAGCCTTCTTCACAGTCCAACTCTCACATCAATACATGACCACAGGAAAAACCATAGCCTTGACTAGATGAACCTTTGTTGGCAAAGTAAGGTCTCTGCTTTTAAATATGCTATTTATAGTGTGTATCATTTAAAGTTCTCTTTATCTACTTTTAGAATCACTCTTTACTAGTAACAATTTTTGTATTAAATCTTTCTTTTTCAGATAATTGTCATGTTTTCTTTCTATTGACTGGATCCTAATGCATTTGTAATTATTTATGCTTTACCCATATTTAAACACCCTTGACATCTGGGAAGCAATCCAATGGCTCCATATTCACCACAAATTTATAATATGTAATTTCTGTTAAATAGTGTATGTGGTAGCTGCAGTGTTCAAGACTCTAAAAACTATAGTAGAGTTGTAAATTCCCAACAATTGCTGTGTAGAGAAGCTTATAGGGGCATAGAAATAATATACACAGAACTCTTTCTGCAGTTAAGTTTATGTACCACAGTTTTTCAGCCACTCACAGATTGTATGAGCTTTTTGATATCAATTTAATTAATACACTTTCCTCTTAAATTAGCTAAAGGTGGGTTCTTATTGTTTGCAACCAAAAACCCTGACTAGTACAGTACCAAATATCAAGGTAAACTACATTTTTTAGTAATTGAGAAACTTCTTCCAGACCAATGATTTAAATTCATCATTGATCTGGCATACTTTTAAAATTCTGACTCATGACCAAATAATTTTTTTTACTATTACTGGAACCAGGTAATTTTTTTTTTTTTCTAAGCAAAATCTGGACACAGACATTTTCTTACTGTATGGAAAACCTTATATAGAGAGTTTGGTTTTAAAGTTACAGCCACTTGACATACTTTGTAATTGGCAGGAGCCAGAAGGAGAGTTAGGTAAATTGATCTGTTGAGGAAGTTATATGTTTGACAGCAATGTTTTTGAATGTACGTGTGGAGAGCTATTAGACAGTATGGCTGGATGGTGAGGAGGATGGAGATGATGGAGAGAAACTACCAGAGATTTGGGAGGAAGAAGGAAAGCAATATGAATGCAAGCAGAGGGCTCAATAGTACAAATGTTGGCCAGTGAGAAATTGCTGATGGCAGGGAAGCTTGAAGGATTTTGAGAACAAAAATAATTAGTATATAATTATGAGCATGGCTTTTTTCCTCCATATCTACCAGTATTTATTTAAAAGTTAATGATTTTATAGTTTTCCTTAGAACATTTAAAATAAAGCTACCAATTTATCTTTTAAAATTTTGATGTAATAATAATATCCCAGGTCATTCTGATGTATGTAATTTTTAAAATACCTGTTTTCTTTCCTGGGACACAAAACTTCAGTGAACTCTCCCTTATTCCCATCAACTCTAAAGGAGGCCATTTTGATTTTCCACATGAACATATTTAATAGGTGACTATTTATTTGGAATATAACAGTTTTGGAAAACTGTTTCTTCAGTATGCTTCTCAAAAGATTGTCTCATCATTAACAAAACAGTAGGAAAAAGAAATTTAGATATGAGAAATAATTTTAATAAATATAGATGTGCATTAACAATTTATTTACATTCAAAAACTTAGACAAATTAACATGTTTATAGATTTGGCAATGAGAAAATTTGCAATTGCCAAGAAAATGACACGATAAATCCAGAGTAAAAGTAACCTCACTTCAGTGCAGTCACTCAGTCATGTCCGACTCTTTTGACCCCATGGACTGTAGCATGCCAGGCTTCCCTTTCCATTACCAACTCCCAGAGCTTGCTCAAGCTCATGTCCATCAAGTTGGTGACACCATCCAACCATCTCATTCTCTGTCTTCCACTTCTCCTCCTGTCTTCAACCTTTCCCAGCATCAGGGTTTTTCCCAATGAGTCAGTTCTTCGCATCAGGTGGCCAAAGTATTAGAGCTTCAGCTTCAGCATCAGTCCTTACAATGAATATTCAGGACTGATTTCCTTTAGGACTGATTGGTTTTATCTCCTTGCAGTCCAAGGGACTCTCAAGAGTCTTCTCCAACACCACAGTTCAAAAGCATCAATTCTTTGGTGCTCAGCTTTCTTTATGGTTCAACTCTCACATCCATACATGACTTTTGGAAAAACCATAGCTTTGACTAGACAGACTTTTGTTGGCAAAGTAATGTCTCTGGTTTTGAATATGTTGTCTAAGCTGGTCATAGCTTTTCTTCCAAGGAGAAAATGTCTTTTAATTTTGTGGCTGCAGTCACCATGTGCGGTGATTTTGGAGCCCGGGAAAATAAAGTCTGTCACTGTTTCCATTGTTTCCCCGTCTATTTGCCATGCAGTGATGGGATCAGATGCCATGATCTTGGTTTTTTGAACGTTGAGTTTTAAGCCAACTTTTTCACTTTCCTCTTTCACCAAAAGGCTCTTTAGTTCCTCTTCACTTTCTGCCTTAAGGGTGGTGTCATCTGTATATCTGCAGTTATTGATATTTCTCCCAGCATAATCTTGATTCTACCATGTGTTTCACCCAGCCCAGCATTTCAAATGATGTACTTTGCATATAAATTAAATAAGCAGAATGACAATATACAGTCTTGAGATACTCCATTCCCAGGTTGGAACCAGTCTGTTGTTCCATGTTCAGTTCTAACTGTTGTTTCTTTACCTGCATGCAGATTTCTCAGGAGGCAGATTAGGTGGTCTTGATTCTCATCTCTTGAAGAATTTTCCACAGTTTGTTGTGACTGACACAGTTAAAGGCTTTGGTATAATCAATAAAGCAGAAGTAAGTGTTTTTCTGGAACTTTCTTGCCTTTTCTATGATCCAACGGATGTTGGCAATTTGATCTCTGGTTTCTCTGCCTTTATTTCTCCTCAGTATCTCCACTGTGTATTCCCCTATCTCCACTCTATATTCTCTACTATCGCTGCTATTTCCACTGTATATTCCACTATCTCCACAACCTCACCATATTCACTGTATATTTCATTGCATAGTCTGAATTTGTTTCATAAGCAAATAGCTCTAAGATGATCAGTGTGTGGAATTCAATGGGAACTTTGCCCTGGCAGAATAGATTTCCAAAATAAAAACAAAATCCTAAGTATAAAAACACAGAATGATTTTACTGTTGTTGCTGTTCAGTCACTAAGTCATGTCATTTGCAACCCCATGGAAGGGAGCACACCAGGACTCCCTGTCCCTTACCATCTCTGGGAGTTTGCCCAAGTTGATGTCCATGGAATTATTAATAGCATCCAATCATTTTATCCTGTGTAGCCCTCTTCTCCTCCTTTGTCCTCAGTCTTAACCAATTTCAGGGTACTATTCAATGAGTCAACTCTTCACATCATGTGGCCAAAGTATTTGAGCTTCAGCATCAGTCCTTCCAATGAGTTTTCAGGGTGGATTTTGTTTAGGATTGACTGGTTTCATCCAAGTCTTCTCCAGCACCACAATTGAAAATCATCAATTCTTCAGCACTCTGACTTTTCTGTGGCCCAGCTCTTGCTCTGCACATGACTACTGGAAAGACCATAGCCTTGACTATTTGGACCTTTGTCAGCAAAGTGATTTATTTTATTTTTAATACACTCTCTAGGTTTGTCACAGCATTCCTTCCAAGAAGCAATTGTTTTCTAATTTCATGACCTGCAGTCACCATCCTCAGTAACTATTCTTATGACACTTTAAATTCAGAAACTGTAAAACGACATTCTGATAATTTTTGAATATGTAGTGTGTATTCTGAAATAAAAGTATCCTTTTCCAGTGACACTAAACTTTTTAAATGGAGTTAATACATAGCAGAGGGCAGGATTTTAGGAAATAATTGGTTTATATCATGCATCTAGATGAAGATTCTTAGTACAAAGCTTGGAGCTGGTGCACTGAGATGACCCAGAGGGATGGTATTGGGGAGGAAGGAGAGAGGGGGGTTCAGGATGGGGAACACGTGTATACCTGTGGCGGATTCATGTTCATGTATGGCAAAACCAATACAATATTGTAAAGTAATTAACCTCCAATTAAAATAAATAAATTTATATTAAAAAAAGTATGGGGAAGCTAAAACTAATTTAGCAATTGTGTGATTTAATGATGGATTGGAAACCATTAACATATATATCATTTAGAAGAAAAGAATATGTTAGCTTTGTTACAAGATGGAGCAAAGTGAACAAAAGACAACAAGTCTGTTCACTTATTTAAAATAAAGGGGAAAACAGTCACCTATAAATTAACCTACAAAATCTACATGGATGCAATCAAAGCTTTTCAAAATCACTTCAAAACCACAGACTCAATATAAGGCAAAAGTTTGCAGTAGCCCTGAGGCCAGGGGCGGCGGCCAGGAGGAGCAATCCCATGACCCAGGACAGGGGCGGTGGCCGGGAGGACCAACCCCACGTTCAAGGAGCCCTGGCTGCGCAGGCACAGGAGGGCCTAGAGGAGCTATCCCACGTTGAAGGTCAGGAAGGGCGGCGGTGAGGAGATACCCCTCATCCAAGGTAAGGAGCAATAGCTGCACTTTGCTGGAGCAGCCGTGAAGAGATACTCCAAGCGCAAGGTAAGAGAAACCCAAGTAAGACGGTAGGTGTTGCAAGAGGGCAACAGAGGGCAAACACACTGAAACCATACTCACAGAAAACCAGTCAATCTAATCACACTAGGCCACAGACTTGTCTAACTCAATTAAACTAAGCCATGTCTGTGGGGCAACCCAAGATGGGCGGGTCATGGTGGAGAGATCTGACAGAATGTGATTCACTGGAGAAGGGAATGGCAAACCACTTCAGTATTCTTGCCTTGAGAACCCCATGAACAGTATGAAAAAGCAAAATGATAGGATACTGAAAGAGAAACTCCCCAGGTCAGTAGGTGTCCAATATGCTACTGGAGATCAGTGGACAAATAACTCCAGAAAGAATGAAGGGATGGAGCCAAAGCAAAAACAATACCCAGCTGTGGATGTGACTGGTGATAGAAGCAAGGTCCGATGCTGTAAAGAGCAATATTGCATAGGAACCTGGAATGTCAGGTCCATGATCAAGACAAATTGGAAGTGGTCAAACAAGAGATGGAAAGAGTGAATGTCGACATTCTAGGAATCAGCGAACTGAAATGGACTGGAATGGGTGAATTTAACTCAGATGACCATTATATCTACTACTGTGGGCAGGAATCCCTCAGAAGAAATGGAGTGGCCATCAGGGTCAACGAAAGAGTCCGAAATGCAGTACTTGGATGCAATCTCAAAAACGACAGAATGATCTCTGTTCATTTCCAAGGCAAACCATTCAATATCACATCATCCAAGTCTATGCCCCAACCAGTAATGCTGAAGAAGCTGAAGTTGAACGGTTCTATGAAGACCTACAAGACCTTTTAGAACTAACACCCAAAAAAGACGTCCTTTTCGTTATAGGGGACTGGAATGCAAAAGAAGGAAGTCAAGAAACACCTGGAATAACAGGAAAATTTGGCCTTGGAACACGGAATGAAGAAGGGCAAAGGCTAATAGAGTTTTGCCAAGAATATGCACTGGTCATTACAAATACCCTCTTCCAACAACACAAGAGAAGACTCTATACAAGGACATCACCAGATGGTCAACACCGAAATCAGATTGATTATATTCATTGCAGCCAAAAATGGAGAAGCTCTATACAGTCAGCAAAAACAAGACCAGGAGCTGACTGTGGTTCAGACCATGAACTCCTTATTGCCAAATTCAGACTTAAATTGAAGAAAGTCAGGAAAACCACTAGACCATTCAGGTATGACCTAAATCAAATCCCTTAGGATTATACAGTGGAAGTGAGAAATAGATTTAAGGGCCTAGATCTGATAGATAGAGTGCCTGATGAACTATGTAATGAGGTTCGTGACACTGTACAGAAAACAGGGATCAAGACCATTCCCATAGAAAATAAATGCAAAAAAGCAAAATGGCTGTCTGGGGAGGCTTTACAAATAGCTGTGAAAAGAAGAGAAGCGAGAAGCAAAGGAGAAAAGGAAAGATATAAACATCTGAATGCAGAGTTCCAAAGAATAGCAAGAAGACATAAGAAAGCCTTCTTCAGTGATCAATGCAAAGAAATAGAGGGAAACAATAGAATGGGAAAGACTAGCGATCTCTTCAAGAAAATCAGAGATACCAAAGGAACATTTCAGGCAAAGATGAGCTCGATAAAGGACAGAAATGATATGGACCTAATAGAAGCAGAAGATATTAAAAAGAGATGGCAAGAATACACAGAAGAACTGTACAAAAAAGATCTTCAAGACCAAGATAATCATGATGGTGTGATCACTGACCTAGAGCCAGACATCATGGAATGTGAAGTCAAGTGGGCCTTAGAAAGCATCACGATGAACAAAGCTAGTGGAGGTGATGGAATTCCAGTTGAGCTATTCCAAATCCTGAAAGATGATGCTGTGAAAGTGCTGCACTCAATATGCCAGCAAATTTGGAAAACTCATCAGTGGCCACAGGACTGGAAAAGGTCAGTTTTCATTCCAATCCCCAAAAAAGGCAATGCCAAAGAATGTTCAAACTACCGCACAGTTGCACTCATCTCACACGCTAGTAAAGTAATGCTCAAAATTCTCCAAGCCAGGCTTCAGCAATATGTGAACCGTGAACTTTCAGATGTTCAAGCTGGTTTTAGAAAAGGCAGAGGAACCAGAGATCAAATTGCCAACATCTGCTGGATCATGGAAAAAGCAAGAGAGTTCCAGAAAACCATCATTTCTGCTTTATTGACTATGCCAAAGCCTTTGACAGTGTGGATCACAATAAACTGTGGAATTTTCTGAAAGAGATGGGAATACCAGACCACCTATGCTGCCTCTTGAGAAACCTATATGCAGGTCAAGAAGCAACAGTTAGAACTGGGCTTAGAACAACAGACTGGTTGCAAATAGGAAAAGGAGTCCGTCAAGGCTCTATATTGTCACCCTGCTTATTTAACTTATATGCAGAGTACATCATGAGAAACGCTGGGCTGGAAGAAGCACAAGCTGGAATCAAGATTGCCTGGAGAAATATCAATAACCTCAGATATGCAGATGACACCACCCTTATGGCAGAAAGTGAAGAAGAACTCAAAAGCCTCTTGATGAAAGTGAAAGAGGAGAGTGAAAAAGTTGGCTTAAAGCTCAACATTCAGAAAACAAAGATCATGGCTTCTGGTCCCATCATTTCATGGGAAATAGATGGGAAAACAATAGAAACAGTATCAGACTTTATTTTTTTGGGTTCCAAATTCACTGCAGATGGTGATTGTTGCCATGAAATTAAAAGACACTTACTCCTTGGACGAAAAGTTATGACCAACCTAGATAGCGTATTGAAAAGCAGAAACACTACTTTTCCAACAAAGATCCATCTAGTGAAAGCTATGCTTTTTCCAGTGGTCATGTATGGATGTGAGAGTTGGACTGTGAAGAAATCTGAGCATGAAGAATTGATTGTTTTGAACTTTGGTATCGGAGAAGACTCTTGACTTGACTGCAAGGAGATCCAACAAGTCCATTCTGAAGGAGATCAGCCCTGGGTGTTCTTTGGAAGGAATGATGCTAAAGCTGAAACTCCAGTACTTTGGCCACCTCATGCGAAGAGTTGACTCATTGGAAAAGACTGTGATGCTGGGAGGGATTTTGGGCAGGAGGAGAAGGGGATGACAGAGGATGAGATGGCTGGATGGCATCACCAACTCAATGGACGTGAGTGTGAGTGAACTCTGGGAGTTGGTGATGGACCGGGAGGCCTGGCGTGCTGCGATTCATGGGGTCGCAAAGAGTCAGACACGACTGAGTGACTGAACTGAACTAAACTGAACTGAAGGTCACTAGTGTGGATCCCAGTGCTTCTAGTTTGTCAGTGGTTTAAAACTAGGGTGCATTAGTCTTTTCTCTATATACATACCAGTTTCCTACATCTTTCCACTGAATCTGAATTCATTGTTTAGGAAAGTGACTCTTGGGTATGAACTTTTGAAACAGCTCCCCAAGTAATTCTGATGATCACTACTTGAAAACACTATTGACTAACAATTTTTTAAATAATAATGCTTAGTCTTTGCTCATACTTTAATAACTGTTTTTTAAACTAAGTAACTGCTATGTGAAAAATGAAAGCCCATAATAGTAAAACATATGTTTTGAATTTTTCTCTCAATATTTTACTTTGAATTTACATTCTCTGTTCAAAGAAAAGTACAAAAAAGAAGTCAGGACCACTAACAGAACTGTCTATGCTTATTTTAAGATAATACTTTTAAAAAAGTACAATTAAATCTTTTTTTTTTCCCCAGAAGCAGAACATTAATGATTATCTTATTGGTATTATTAAATCAAGAGTAAGATGATCAGGAGTATTTTCATATTACCCCAGTTTAAGTGACAATACTCTTTGGTATAGTTCTCAATGTTATTATGACCAAAGATTGTTTTTGTCAAAGAACTCTTTCAGTTCAGTTTTCACCACAAGGGAAAATGATACCACTCTTACTCGAGCGGTTAGAACCTAACTAAAAATGTTAATGTTGATTTTTGTTTTGTTTTTTTTTGTTTGTTTGTTTTTAATTTAATTTTATTTTTAAATTTTACAATATTGTATTAGTTTTGCCAAATATCGAAATGAATCCGCCACAGGTATACCTGTGTTCCCCATCCTGAACCGTCCTCCGTCCTCCCTCCCCTACCCTCCCTCTGGGTTGCCCCAGTGCACCAGCCCCAAGCATCCAGTACCGTGCATCGAACCTGGACTGGCGACTCATTTCATACATGATATTATACATGTTTCAATGCTATTCTCCCAAATCTCCCCACCCTCTCCCTCTCCCACAGAGTCCATAAGACTGATCTATACATCGGTGTCTCTTTTACAGTCTCGGACACAGGGTTATTGTTACCATCTTTCTAAATTCCATATATATGCATTAGTATACTGTATTGGTGTTTTTCTTTCTGGCTTACTTCACTCTGTATAATAGGTTCCAGTTTCATCCATCTCATTAGAACTGATTCAAATGTATTCTTTTTAATGGCTGAGTAATACTCCATTGTGTATATGTACCACAGCTTTCTTATCCATTCATCTGCTGATGGGCCTCTACATAGAAAACCCTAAAGACTCCACCAGAAAATTACTAGAACTAATCAATGATTATAGTAAAGTTGCAGGATATAAAATCAACACACAAAAATCCCTTGCATTGCTATACACTAATAATGAGAAAACAGAAAGAGAAATTAAGGAAACAATTCCATTCACCATTGCAACAGAAAGAATAAAATACTTAGGAATATATCTACCTAAAGAAAGTAAAGACCTATATATAGAAAACTATAAAACACTGGTGAAAGAAATCAAAGAGGACACTAATAGATGGAGAAATATACCATGTTCATGGATTGGAAGAATAAATATAGTGAAAATGAGTATACTACCCAAAGCAATTTATAGATTCAATGCAATACCTATCAAGCTACCAACGGTATTCTTCACAGAGCTAGAACAAATAATTTCAGAATTTGTATGGAAATACAAAAAACCTCGAATAGCCAAAGCTATCTTGAGAAAGAAGAATGGAACTGGTGGAATCAACCTACCTGACTTCAGGCTCTATTACAAAGCCACAGTTATCAAGGCAGTATGATTTTTGTTTTTTCCTGAAAACCACATTCAACCCATCAGGAGTTTCATTTACTTTTCCTTCAAAATACACTGAAAATCCAGCATTTCACTAGCCATCCTAGTCTAAAACACACCCATCTCTCCAAATGGCCCCAGTTTTTATTTCTGCCTCTAGTCTTCCACATGCCTTAAAGTCAATCCTTCAGGCAGCTGCCACTGTGATCTCATACATCTTAAAATTAGTTTATGTCACTTCACTGTTCTAAGCTCTGCAAATGGCCTCCAAAAATATTTAGATTAAAACTCACTCCTTGTCATGGTATATCAGTCTACGTGACTTTACCTAATCTACTGTGTGACGATCTTCAGCATTTCTGTCTAAAACTCTTTTCTGCCCTCCTGCTGTTCTCTTTACAGTCAAACTTTTATTAAGAGACATGAACACACATTCTCTCTGTCTTGAAAGCTATTCCTTCAAATGTTGGTGTAACTCACTTCTTTTGTCATTTTTATCTCTCTTCAAATGTACTTCATCATAGGCTTTTGATGACCCTGAAATAGTCTTCCTAAGGCACTACCTGACCTTTTATTTTGTTCATTTATTCTTCTTTGTATTACCTAAAATAATGTTTCCTTGATTACTTGTTTAAAATCTGTTTCCCTCATGAGAATATGAACCATGAATCATACTTTTAAAAAACTGTATTTTTAAATAATTTTATTAATATTTAATTTAAAAATAATTGTTGTAAACTGAGTTTAGAAAAGTACTTGTATGTTAAGAAAGTAATGCATATATATATATATATATATATATTTAAATGTTTAAATGAGTGAATTAGAAGAAAGGGAAAATGTTCCACAGTGCCCTTTTCCCAAAATATTACTCACCTCTTTCACACTGCCTCAATTGCCTACAGCTTGTGAGATGCTCTACATTAACTTTCTGTATTTAATGGCACTTTATTAATTATGAGACGGCAGATGTCCAAAGCCCTATTTTGAACATTTTTTCTTGCCTATTAAATCCTGCCACCACCTGTTCAAACCTGTATTATGCCTGATTTCCTAAACTTTTTCTCTGCAACTAATGACAGATCCAACCAGTCCATTCTAAAGGAGATCAGCCCTGGGTGTTCTTTGGAAGGAATGATGCTAAAGATGAAACTCCAGTACTTCGACCACCTCATGTGAAGAGTTGACTCATTGGAAAAGACTCTGAGGCTGGGAGGGATTGGGGGCAGGAGGAAAAGGGGATGACAGAGGATGAGATGGATGGATGGCATCACCAACTCAATGGACGTGAGTTTGAGTGAACTCCGGGAGTTGGTGATGGACAGGGAGGCCTGGTGTACTGAAATTCATGGGGTCACAAAGAGTCAGACATGACTGAGCAACTGAACTGAACGGAATGACAGATCAGTTTTTGAAATATTTGTAATTTTTAATTTTACACATATTGAATGTTTTTCTATATTTATACCTAAACAAAAGCCCAACAATTCTTTTTCTCACTGTGCTCCCTCAAATTAGAACATATTACATTCAGCTAAAATTTAAGACTTTCCTAATTCTTACCATTAAAGTCTTATCTCTGAGTATTCTCATATAGATATTCTAGAATATTAATCAGAAATATTATCATACCAAAAATAGAAAAATATTCTCATACATATATTCTAGAATAACATCAGAAATGTTATAGGTATCCAGAAGTAGAGAAAGTGTTAGATGCAGGGGAAGGGATTGGTGAGAGAAAAAAAAAACATATATTTTTATAAAATCAAATGCATATATTTTATAATCCACTTGGTTGTGAGGGAAAATCATGGGACATATTAAAAAGTTGGTCATGAAATGACAATTCCTGAAGTTAAGTGATATGAAATGTTAATATTTTCTTCATATATATATATATATATATATGCATGTATATGAGTTCAGTTCAGTTCAGTCGCTCAGTCGTGTCAGACTCTTTGCAACCCCATGAATCGCAGCAAGCCAGGCCTCCCTGTCCATCACCAGCTCCCAGAATTCACTCAAACTCACGTCCATCGAGTCAGTGATGCCATACAGCCATCTCATCCCCTTCTTCTCCTGCCCCCAATCCCTCCTAGCATCAGATTCTTTTCCAATGAGTCAACTCTTCGCATGAGGTGGCCAAAGTATTGGAATTTCAGCTTTAGCATCATTCCTGCCAAAGAATACGTAGGACTGATCTCTTTAGAATGGACTGGTTGGATCTCCTTGCAGTCCAAGGGACTCTCAAGAGTCTTCTCCAATACCACAGTTCAAAAGCATCAATTCTTCTGCTCTCAGCTTTCTTCACAGTCCAACTCTCACATCCATACACGACTACTGGAAAAACCATAACCTTGACTAGATGGATCTTTGTTGGCAAAGTAATGTCTCTGCTTTTCAATATGCTATCTAGGTTGGTCATAAAAGTAAGTGTCTTTTAATTTCATGGCTGCAATCATCATCTGCAGTGATTTTGGAGCCCCCTAAAATAAAGTCTGACACTGTTTCCACTGTTTTCCCATCTATTTCCCATGAAGTGATGGGACCAGATGCCAATGATCTTCATTTTCTGAATGTTGAGCTTTAAGCCAACTTTTTCACTCTCCTCTTTCACTTTCATCAAGAGACTTTTTAGTTCCTCTTCACTTTCTGCCATAAGGGTGATGTCATCTGCATATCTGAAGTTATTGATATTTCTCCTGGCAAACTTGATTTCAGCTTGTGCTTCTTCCAGCCCAGCATTTCTCATGATGTACTCTGCATATAAGTTAAATAACCAGGGTGACAATATACAGCCTTGACCTACTCCTTTTCCTATTTGGAGCCAGTCTGTTGTTCCAAGTCCAGTTCTAACTGTTACTTCCTGACCTGCATATAAGTTTCTCAAGAGGCAGCTCAGGTGGCCTGGTATTCCTATCTCTTGAAGAATTTTCCAGTTTTTGTGATCCACATGGTCAATGGCTTTGGCATAGTCAATAAAGCAGAAATATATGTTTTTCTGGAACTCTCTTGCTTTTTCGATGATCCAGTGGATGTTGGCAATTTGATGTCTGGTTCCTCTGCCTTTTTAAAACCAGCTTGAACATCTGGAGGTTCATGGTTCACGTATTCCTGAAGCCTGGTTTGGAGAATTTTGAGCATTACTTTACTACTGTGTGACATGAGTGCAATTGTTAGGTAGTTTGAGCATTCTTTGGCATTGCCTTTCTTGAGTATATGTGTGTGTATGTGTGTGTGTGTGTGTGTGTGTGTATATAGTGGGATGGCCAAAAAGTTTGTTCCTCCTTTTTTGTAAGATGGCACAAGTAGTGCTTGGGCTTTCTATGTGGCACAGTGGCAAAGAATTCACCTGCCAAAGCTGGAGACAAAGAAAATGTGGGTTCGATTCCTGGGCCAGGAAGATCCCCTGAAGTAGGAAGTGTCTACTCACTCCAGTATTATTGTCTGGAGAATCCCATGAAAAGAGAAGCCTGGCTGGCTTCTCTACAAGAGTAGATCTTCTCTATAAGATCTCAAAGAGTCAGACACAACTGAGCACACATACACTAATAGGCTTTAGTTCTCTTTAACTTGATTTGAAGCAATTTTGTTAGATTGCATCATGACATATATCATCATGCATTAAAAAAGCTTATCAAAATTGGTGAATTTTTGTGTTGCTGTTGCCATTTTAATACTGAAGATAAGAAAAACATTTTTGGCACATTATGCTTTATTCCTTATTTTTGCAAAAGAGTTAAAAAGGCAACTGAAATCCAAAAAGAAAGAAAAGAAAGGTCTGTGTAGTATATGGAGAACACGCTGTGAATGATCCAATATGTCAATAGTGATTTGCAAAGTCTCCTGCTGGAGATTTCTCCGTGGACCATGATCCAGGATCAAGTAGACCAATTGAAGTTGATAGCAATCTAAATGAGACATTAATTGAGAATAATCAATGTTATACCACATGGGAGATATCTGACATACTCAAAATACCCAAATTGAGCATTGAAAGTCATTTGCAGAATCTAGGAATCACTTTGGTGTATGGGTTCCACAAAATTTGTGAGAAAACCTCCTTGACTGATTTCTTCATGAGATTCTCTATTTAAATGTAAGAAAAAGCATTCTGCTTTTAAAATAAATTGAGATGGGCAATGAAAAGTGGATACTAAGCAATAATGTGCAATGGAAAAGATCACAGGACAAACAAAATGAACCACCATCAACCACACCAAAGACTAGTACTTATCCAAAGAAAGTGACATTGTCTTTATTGTGGGATTGGAAAGTAAGTAAGTGAAGTCGCTTAGTCATGTCTGATTTAGTCATGTCTGACTCTTTGCACAGAGAAGGCAATGGCACCCCACTCCAGTACTCTTGCCTGGAAAATCCCATGGATGGAGGAGCCTGGTGGGCTGCCGTCTATGGGGTCGCACAGAGTTGGACACAACTGAAGTGACTTAGCAGCAGCAGCAGACTCTTTGCGACCCCATGGACTCTAGCCTACCAGGTTCCCCCATCCATGGGATTTTCCAGGCAAAATTTTCCAGGAGTGAATGGCCATTTCCTTTTCCAGGGGATCTTGTCAAACCCAGGGATTGAACTCAGGTCTACCGCATTGCAGGTAGACACTTTATGGTCTGAGCCACTGTGGTACTTCCCGTGGGATTGGAAGGTAGTCCTCTATTATGAGCTCCTTCTAGAAAACAAAACTATTAATTCCAAAAAATATTGCTCCCAGTTAGACCAATTAAAAGCAGCACTCAACAAAAAGCAAGGAATTAGTCAACAGAAAACATATCTATCAAGATACTTTATGACCTCATGTTTCTTTGATGATCAGGCAAAAACTGTTACAACTTGGCTGGGAAGTTCTGATTTTTCACTATATTCACCACATATTGCATCTTATGTTGTCCATTTATTTTGGTCCTTACAAAATTCTCTTACTAGACAAAATTTCCATTCCCTGGAAGACTGTAAAAGGCACCTGCAACAGTTCTTTGCTCAAAAAGATTAAAAAAAAAAAAAAACTTGGGGAAAATGGAATTATGAAGTTGTCTGAAAAATGGCAGAAGGTGGTGGAACAAAATGGTGAATGCCTAGTTCAATGAAATTCTTGGCAAAATTGAAAAAAAAAGTCTTCTATTTTTACATATAAAACCAAAGGACCAATGGTTTGTCAATTTTATTTATCCTTTCAAAGAACCAGCTTTTGGTTTTGTTGATTTTTGCTATGGTCTCTTTTGTTTCTTTTGCATTTATTTCTGCTCTAATTTTTAAGATTTCTTTCCTTCTACTAACCCTGGGGTTCTTCATTTCTTCCTTTTCTAGTTGCTTTAGGTGTAGAGTTAGGTTATTTATTTGACTTTTTCTTGTTTCTTGAGGTGTGCCTGTATTGCTATGAACTTTCCCCTTAGGACTGCTTTTACAGTGTCCCACAGGTTTTGGGTTGTTGTGTTTTCATTTTCATTCGTTTCTATGCAAATTTGATTTCTTTTTGATTTCTTCTGTGATTTGTTGGTTATTCAGCAGCGTGTTGTTCAGCCTCCATATGTTGGAATTTTTAATAGTTTTCTCCTGTAATTGAGATCTAATCTTACTGCATTGTGGTCAGAAAAAATGCTTGGAATGATTTCTATTTTTTGAATTTACCAAGGCTAGCTTTATGGCCCAGGATGTGATCTATCCTGGAGAAGGTTCCATGTGCGCTTGAGAAAAAGGTGAAATTCATTGTTTTGGGATGAAATGACCTATAGATATCAATTAGGTCTAACTGGTCTATTGTATCGTTTAAAGTTTGTGTTTCCTTGTTAATTTTCTGTTTAGTTGATCTATCCATAGGTGTAAGTGGGGTATTAAAGTCTCCCACTATTATTGTGTTATTGTTAATTTCTCCTTTCATACTTGTTAGCATTTGTCTTACGTACTGTGGTGCTCCCGTGTTGGGTGCATATTAGCCAGAATCATCAAGAAACAAAGGGAGAAAAATCAAATCAACAAAATTAGAAACGAAAATGGAGAGATCACAACAGACAACACAGAAATACAAAGGATCATAAGAGACTACTATCAACAATTATATGCCAATAAAATGGACAACGTGGAAGAAATGGACAAATTCTTAGAAAAGTACAACTTTCCAAAACTGGACCAGGAAGAAATAGAAAATCTTAACAGACCCATCACAAGCATGGAAATTGAAACTGTAATCACAAATCTTCCAGCAAACAAAAGCCCAGGGCCAGACGGCTTCACAGCTGAATTCTACCAAAAATTTAGAGAAGAGCTAACACCTGTCCTGCTCAAACTCTTCCAGAAAATTGCAGAGGAAGGTAAACTTCCAAACTCATTCTATGAGGCCACCATCACCCTAATACCAAAACCTGACAAAGATCCCACAAAAAAAGAAAACTACAGGCCAATATCACTGATGAACATAGATGCAAAAATCCTTAACAAAATTCTAGCAATCAGAATCCAACAACACATTAAAAAGATCATACACCATGATCAAGTGGGCTTTATCCCAGGGATGCAAGGATTCTTCAATATCCATAAATCAATCAATGTAATACACCACATTAACAAATTGAAAAATAAAAACCATATGATTATCTCAATAGATGCAGAGAAAGCCTTTGACAAAATTCAACATCCATTTATGATAAAAACCTCCAGAAAGCAGGAATAGAAGGAACATACCTCAACATAATAAAAGCTATATATGACAAACCCACTGCAAACATTATCCTCAATGGTGAAAAATTGAAAGCATTTCCTCTAAAGTCAGGAACAAGACAAGGGTGCCCACTTTCACCATTACTATTCAACATAGTTTTGGAAGTTTTGGCCACAGCAATCAGAGCAGAAAAAGAAATAAAAGGAATCAAATTGGAAAAGAAGAAGTAAAACTCTCACTATTTGCAGATGACATGATCCTCTACATAGAAAACCCTAAAGAGTCCACCAGAAAATTACTAGAAATAATCAATGACTACAGTAAAGTTGCAGGATATAAAATCAACACACAGAAATCCCTGGCATTCCTATACACTAATAATGAGAAAACAGAAAGAGAAATTAAGAAACAATTCCATTCACCATTGCAACGGAAAGAATAAAATACTTAGGAATATATCTACCTAAAGAAACTAAAGACCTATATATAGAAAACTATAAAACACTGGTGAAAGAAATCAAAGAGGACACTAATAGATGGAGAAATATACCATGTTCATGGATTGGAAGAATCAATATAGTGAAAATGAGTATACTACCCAAAGCAATTTATAGATTCAACGCAATCCCTATCAAGCTACCAACAGTATTCTTCACAGAGCTAGAACAAATAATTTCACAATTTGTATGGAAATACAAAAAACCTCGAATAGCCAAAGCGATCTTGAGAAAGAAGAATGGAACTGGAGGAATCAACCTACCTGACTTCAGGCTCTACTACAAAGCCACAGTTATCAAGACAGTATGGTACTGGCACAAAGACAGAAATATTGATCAATGGAATAAAATAGAAAGCCCAGAGATAAATCCACGCATATGGACACCTTATCTTTGACAAAGGAGGCAAGAATATACAATGGATTAAAGACAATCTCTTTAACAAGTGGTGCTGGGAAATCTGGTCAACCACTTGTAAAAAGAATGAAACTGGACCACTTTCTAACACCATATACAAAAATAAACTCAAAATGGATTAAAGATCTCAATGTAAGACCAGAAACTATAAAACTCCTAGAAGAGAAACATAGGCAAAACACTCTCCGACATACATCACAGCAGGATCCTCTATGACCCACCTCCCAGAATATTGGAAATAAAAGCAAAAATAAACAAATGGGACCTAATTAACCTTAAAAGCTTCTGCACATCAAAGGAAACTATTAGCAAGGTGAAAAGACAGCCTTCAGAATGGGAGAAAATAATAGCAAATGAAGCAACTGACAAACAACTAATCTCAAAAATATACAAGCAACTCCTACAGCTCAACTCCAGAAAAATAAATGACCCAATCAAAAAATGGGCCAAAGATCTAAATAGACATTTCTCCAAAAAGACATACAGATGGCTAACAAACACATGAAAAAGATGCTCAACATCACTCATTATCAGAGAAATGCAAATCAAAACCACTATGAGGTACCATTTCACACCAGTCAGAATGGCTGCGATCCAAAAGTCTACAAATAATAAATGCTGGAGAGGGTGTGGAGAAAAGGGAACCCTCTTACACTGTTGGTGGGAATGCAAACTAGTACAGCCACTATGGAGAACAGTGTGGAGATTCCTTAAAAACTGGAAATAGAACTGCCTTATGATCCAGCAACCCCACTGCTGGACATACACACTGAGGAAACCAGAAGGGAAAGAGACACGTGTACCCCAATGTTCATCGCAGCACTGTTTATAATAGCCAAGACATGGAAGCAACCTAGATGTCCATCAGCAGATGAATGGATAAGAAAGCTGTGGTACATATACACAATGGAGTATTACTCAGCCATTAAAAAGAATACATTTGAATCAGTTCTAATGAGGTGGATGAAACTGGAGCCTATTATACAGAGTGAAGTAAGCCAGAAGGAAAAACATAAATACAGTATACTAACGCACATATATGGAATTTAGAAAGATGGTAACAATAATCCGGTGTACGAGACAGCAAAAGAGACACTGATGTATAGAACAGTCTTATGGACTCTGTGGGAGAGGGAGAGGGTGGGAAGATTTGGGAGAATGGCAATGAAACATGTAAAATATCATGTAGGAAATGAGTTGCCAGTCCAGGTTCGATGCATGATGCTGGATGCTTGGGGCTGGTGCACTGGGACGGCCCAGAGGGATGGTATGGGGAGGGAGGAGGGTTCGGGATGGGGAACACATGTATACCTGTGGCGGATTCATTTTGATATTTGGCAAAACTAATACAATTATGTAAAGTTTAAAAATAAAATAAAATTGGAAGAATAATAAAAAAAAAAAAAAAAAAAAAAAAAAACCAAAGGACCTTTTGGCCAACCCAATACACACACACACACACACACACACACACACACACAAACACACACATGCAATTAGCCACCTATATACCAACCTTCAAGTTACAAATTTTCAAAGATAGGAAGGTGCATTCACATGTCTGATTCACATAGGGTAGGTAGTTCATGTGTCTGGCATATACTGTCATGTGCTTGCATCCTTAAGTGGTTATGTTTTTGTGTACAAACTGGAGCTAGATCTGCAATAGGACAACTTCATTGAACTCCTCACTGTGCAGCACGGTAAGCTTACTAATGAAGATCTGATGAAATTGGAGGCCCGGAAGAGGACTGAGAGAGACAAGAGGAAGAAGTAACTGAAGAACCAAAGAGATCCACCAGCAGGAAATGGTAAGGGGTTTTTCTTTATCTGAAGAGGCACTGTAAGTTTTTGAGGCACAGGACCTGAATGTAGAACAGTTACAGGAGGGTTGCACCAGCTGTTCCAAATGCAGCAAAATGCTACCACAACATCTATGATGAGAAAAAAGAGCTACTTCCCAGGCATCACTGGATCACTTTCTCAAGAGGACACATAGAACTGAATCCAGCAAGGAACCAGGAGCTGTGGCATCAATGCCAAGTATAAGTGAAAATGAAAATTGTCCTCCGTCTCCTATTACTGATGATCCTTCAGCTCTATCATTTCCTACCTCCTCTCCTCACTCCAGTCACTCTTTTTGTCTGTTCAGTCAGTGCCAGCCCCTGTATGCCAGCTGTTATACTATACTACTGTACTTTTCAAGGTACTGTACTGTAAGATTAAAAATGTTTATTTTTGTGTTTCTGTTTTATGTATTGTGTGAAAAATATTATAAACCTATTAGTATGCTGATGCTTAGTAGTTCAGTTGTGTCCAACTCTTTGAGGCCCTTTGTGCTGTAGCCAGCCAGGGTAATTTGTCTATAGGGATTTCCAGGCAAGAATACTGGAGTGACCCAGGGATGGGGCCAGAGAATCTTCCTCCAGAGAATATTTCTGACCCACGGATGGAACCCACAGCTCCTGTGGCAAGCAGATTCTTTACTTGCTGAGCCATCAGGGAAGCCCCTATAATATAGTACAATACTATATAACCAATTGTGTAAGTTGGGTACCTAGGCTAACTTTGTTGGACTTATGAACAAATTGGACTTATAAACACAGTCTCAGAATGGACCTCACTTATATGTATTAGACTGTGTATATATATACATACATATACACATATATTTATGTACATCATATGCTGCTGCTGCTAAGTTGCTTCAGTCGTATGCAATTAACTGATTCTCAGTTTTTTGGGTTTTGTTTGTTTGTTTGTTTTACTTTATCCAATCACTCTGGGCATTCTAAATGTTAAGACAGAACAAGCTTTTAGGTCACTAATTATTTATATCTGTACAATTGACTGATTATTTGTCTATGCATCTGTATGTTTTAAATTAGGCAGTACTTGAAACACTATTTGCCAGGAGACATACGCTTTGTATGCCAGATGGTTTGTAGAGGAAATGTACAAAGGATTACTTTGTAAATACTTTTAGGTGTTTGCCTGAAGCATTTCCATTCACTAAAGAGGAGAGTTAGATCATAAAATTGTCTCAGGATATTTTAATTTATTTTTTATTAGGCAACAATTATTGTCACTTAAAGGGTTTAAAAAATAATGAACACTTTTTAAGATAAAGGAAAATGCTTGCCTTTATATGATTTATGATAAAAAGAGAGTAAACCTTATATTAGTGTGTTGAATAATAGGATAGGTAGAGAAAAGGGAAGGAGGAAAGTGATAGCCATGTGATTTTTATAGGATAATACCCATATCAAGACAGGAAATTTATGTAGTGACTGTGTAAACTTCCTAAGGCTTCCTTCATAACGCATCACATACCTGGTAGCTTAAAAAAAACAGACTTCTGTTGTCTTAAAATTCTGGAGGTGAGATGTCTAAAATCAAGGTGCTGGTAGGGTCACACTCCCTCTAACACCTGTAGGCAACTTTCTCCTCACTCTTCTGATGGTTTACCAGCAATCTTTTGTTTGCAGTGGCATAATTCCAGTCTCTGTCTTGGTCTTCATTTGTGTTTCCGTGTCTTTCCTTCTAGGGACATCAGCCATGTTGAATTCAGGGTCTACTACTCCAGCATGATCCAGTTTTAATTAATTACATCTATAGAGATAGCATTTCCAAATAAGATCACATTCTGAGGCACCAGGGTTAAGGATTTCAGTATATCTTTGTTGTTGTTGTTCAGTTGCTCAGTTGTTTCTAACTCTTTGTGATCCCATGAGGCTTACTTGCCCTTCATTAACTGCCAGGGCTTGCTAAAATTCACATCCATTGAGTTGATGATGCCATCTAACCATGGCATCCTCTGTCGCCCCCTGCTCCTCCTGGCCTCAATCTTTCCCAGCTTTTCCAATGACTCAGCCCTTTGCATCAGGTGGTCAAAATATTGGAGCTACAACTTCAGCACATTTTTGGTGGGGGGACACAATTCAGTAATAGCTACAGCTTATAAGAAGCATTAACAAAAGTTTATTAATTAGGTGGAAAGGTTACATGACAGTAGAGATATAATTGCACTCATCTAACATGCTAGTAAAGTAATGCTCAAAATTCTGCAAGCCAGGCTTCAGCAACATGTGAACCGTGAACTTCCAGATGTTCAAGCTGGTTTTAAAAAGGCAGAGGAACCAGAGATCAAATTGCCAACATCTGCTGGATCATCGAAAAAGCGAGAGAGTTCCAGAAAAACATCTATTTCTGCTTTGTTGACTTTGCCAAAACCTTTGACTGTGTGGATCACAATAAACTGTGGAAAATTCTGAAAGAGATGGAAATACCAGACCACCTGACCTGCCTCCTGAGAAATCTGTACACAGATCAAGAAGCAAAAATTAAAACAAGACATGGAACAATGGACTGATTCCAAATTGGGAAAGGAGTATGTCAAGACTGTGTATTTTCACCCTGCTTATTTAAGTTATATGCAGGTACATCATGAGAAACGCTGGGCTGGAAGAAGCACAAGCTGGAATCAAGATTGCCTGCAGAAATATCAATAACCTTAGATATGCAGATGACACCACCCTTATGGCAGAAAGTGAAGAGGAAATAAAAAAAAAGAACAAAAAACCTCTTGATGAAAGTAAAAGAGGAGAGTGAAAAAGTTGGCTTAAAGCTCAACATTCAGAAAACGAAGATCATGGCATCTGGTCCCATCACTTCATGGGAAATAGATGGGGAAACAGTGGAAACTGTCAGACTATTTTGGGGGGCTCCAAAATCACTGCAGATGGTGACTGCAGCCATGAATTTAAAAGACACTTACTCCTTGGAAGGAAAGTTATGACCAAACTAGACAGCAATAGGAAAAGCAGAGACATTACTTTTCCAACAAAGGTCCGTCTAGTCAAGGCTATGTATGGATGTGAGAGTTGGACTGTGAAGAAAGCTGAGCACAGAAGAATTGATGCTTTTGGGCTGTGGTGTTGGAGAAGACTCTTGAGACTCCCTTGGACTGCAAGGAGATCCAACCAGTCCATTCTGAAGGAGATCAGCCCTGGGCGTTCTTTGGAAGGAATGATGCTAAAGCTGAAACTCCAATACTTTGGTCACCTCATGCGAAGAGCTGACTCATTGGAAAAGACTCTGATGCTGGAAAGATTGGGGGCAGGAGGAGAAGGGGACGACAGAATGAGATGGTTGGATGGCATCACGGACTCAATGGACATGAGTTTGAGTGAATTCTGGGAGTTGGTGATGCACAGGGAGGCCTCGCGTGCTCCTATTCATGGGGTCGCAAAGAGTCTGACACGACTGAGTGACTGAACTGAACTGAGAGATATAATGAAAAGTTTTCCAAATAAACGTAACAGTTTAGATGTATCTTGAAAATAGTGAAAATGTTGGCAGTTGGATAATGCAGAGCTTGTGTTTGGGAAACTGTGGATGTACAATTAAAGTAGAGAATGAGTTGTGAGTGAATACTAAAAAGTAAAATAACTAAAAAAAAAAAAAAAAACAGAAACCTGAATTTAGTCTAATTTAGGAAAAGTCTTGATTATCAGGCCAATGACATTTTTCTTCACTTTCTAGACAACATATAGTCAGTAAGCAAATGTGAAGTCTGAAGTTGATGTGACTGAATCTATGCATTACATTTCGAAGTAGTGGAATTTTCTTTGTTAGACTGGATTAGAGGGAAGAGAGCTGGGGTAAAAGTCCAAGTTAGAGAAACGACACCTGGACACGAATGGTGGACATGAGAATGAAAAAGATGTACCAGATTTTTTTTAATCTGTGTTTGGGTTTCTTTATGATAGAATCCACATAAAATATAAGATTTATTTGTACTGCAACATATTTTCCTTTTTTTTAAATGATAATGACAAAGCCCAAAAGTCATCCCCCAACATTTGATGTTTATATTATCTATGAAAACTTTTGTGCAAAATTCTGTCAGATTACTTAATTTAAAATTGTTTCAGATTTACTTTAATTAGGGAGCACACTATTAAAATGAGCCAAGTTCCATCTTTGTTTATATTGTTATACTTCATTTTAGAAAAATATCTCTGATTTTTATAAGAAGCAAATTGAATTTACACTTCCTTTCCTACCCCTAAAATGTTTACTTCTCAGAAACAAGCAGTCCAAAAATATATTTGAGGAAAAGTTTTATCAAGTCAAGAAAGAAAAAAAAAAAAAGCCTATTAGTCATAGCTAAGAATAAAACTGCAAATGAAAACCAAAACTTATAAATTTATTCATTCACTCAAAAGAGTTTTATAGATTACCTGTTATAAGTAAACCACTGCATCAAGTAAAATGTAAAAAAAAAAAAAAAACTTTCTGATGTGGTCTCTTTAGTTACTTTTTTCTATAAGTGGATATAAGACTCTTAACAAAATAAGAATTGTTAAAAAAAACTAGTTATTATTTCACTAGATGTGGAAGAAATATAGTATATATCAGACACTGTGGTGCTAATCCACTGGCACCACCAACATTTCTTTTGCCATTTCAGCTCCCATATTGGTTAGGTAGCAGAAAGTCATATGCTAGTTGATCTGGATTTGTCTAAGAGGATGAGATGGTTGGATGGCATCACCTAATCAATGGACATGAATTTGAGTAAACTCCAGGAGTTGGTGATTGACAGGGAGGCCTTGTGTGTTGCAGTTCATGGGGTCACAAAGAGTCAGACACGACTGAGTGACTGAACTGAACTGAAGCAATCATGGTAATTCTATTCTGTCTTTCCAGAGACAAGCTTGTGAATGTCCATGTGACATGATTCTAGCCTACAATATATGACCATGCTAGACACATCTGAGAAAGATATCTTCACTCATAAAAAGAAATATAAGGAAGGGACATACCTCTTCTCATGCTTATGGCTTTACAAAGGGTGCATTTCCTTATACATCTGGAACAAAGGCAGTTGTCTTAGAATAATGAGGTTCACTAACATGTAATGATGGTAGACTGAAAAGATAAAAACAGATAAATTGGGTTTCTATTTGGGGCTGATAAATTTATCAACTATAGAAACATCCCACCTTGGGATTTTCCACAATGTGCAATATTTTTTTTTTTTTTTTAATGGGCTCACTGAGGGCCTTTCCTTTCAAGTAAAAAGGACCGGATTGAACAGAAAACTATGTCCACTCCAGATTCAGTTAATCTGGCAAAGCATCTCTCTCTTTTTTTTTTTTTTTTTTCTTTCTATACATCAGTGTCTCTTTTGCTGTCTCGTATACAGGGTTATCGTTAGCATCTTTCTAAATTCCATATATATGCGTTAGTATACTGTATTGGTGTTTTTCCTTCTGGCTTACTTCACTCTGTATAATAGGATCCAGTTTCATCCACCTCATTAGAACTGATTCAAATGTATTCTTTTTAATGGCTGAGTAATACTCCATTGTGTATATGTACCATCGCTTTCTTATCCATTCATCTGCTGATGGACATCTAGGTTGCTTCCATGTCCTGGCTATTATAAACAGTGCTGCGATGAACACTGGGGTACACGTGTCTCTTTCCCTTCTGGTTTCCTCAGTGTGTATGTCCAGCAGTGGGATTGCTGGATCATAAGGCAGTTCTATTTCCTGTTTTTTAAGGAATCTCCACACTGTTCTCCATAGTGGCTGTACTAGTTTGCATTCCCACCAACAGTGTAAGAGGGTTCCCTTTTCTCCACACCCTCTCCAA
Source organism: Bos mutus (assembly GCF_027580195.1). Classification (NCBI taxonomy): domain Eukaryota; kingdom Metazoa; phylum Chordata; class Mammalia; order Artiodactyla; family Bovidae; genus Bos; species Bos mutus. Next base: position 39,188,997 of record NC_091628.1, on the reverse strand, counting down.
CATTTATTATTTGTAGACTTTTGGATCGCAGCCATTCTGACTGGTGTGAAATGGTACCTCATAGTGGTTTTGATTTGCATTTCTCTGATAATGAGTGATGTTGAGCATCTTTTCATGTGTTTGTTAGCCATCTGTATGTCTTCTTTGGAGAAATGTCTATTTAGATCTTTGGCCCATTTTTGATTGGGTCATTTATTTTTCTGGAGTTGAGCTGTAGGAGTTGCTTGTATATTTTTGAGATTAGTTGTTTGTCGGTTGCTTCATTTGCTATTATTTTTTCCCATTCTGAAGGCTGTCTTTTCACCTTGCTTATAGTTTCCTTTGATGTGCAGAAGCTTTTAAGTTTAATTAGGTCCCATTTGTTTATTTTGCTTTTATTTCCAATATTCTGGGAGGTGGGTCATAGAGGATCCTGCTGTGATGTATGTCAGAGAGTGTTTTGCCTATGTTCTCCTCTAGGAGTTTTATAGTTTCTGGTCTTACGTTGAGATCTTTAATCCATTTTGAGTTTATTTTTGTATATGGTGTTAGAAAGTGTTCTAGTTTCATTCTTTTACAAGTGGTTGACCAGATTTCCCAGCACCACTTGTTAAAGAGATTGTCTTTAATCCATTGTATATTCTTGCCTCCTTTGTCAAAGATAAGGTGTCCATATGTGCGTGGATTTATCTCTGGGCTTTCTATTTTGTTCCATTATATTTTGCTATTTAATTCTATTTTGTGGAGGATGAATGATCTGGAGTTGAAAGCATTTTTGCATGCTTGCTAAGTTGCTTCAGTCATGTCAGAGTCTTTGCCACCCTACTGACTATAGCCTTCCAGGCTCCTCTGTCCATAGGGTTTTCCAGGCAAGAGTACTGGAATGGATTGCCATGCCTTACTCCAAGGGATCTTCCTGACCCAGTGATGGAACCTGCATCTCTTGTGGCTCCTGAATAGCAGGCAGATTCTTTACCATTGAACCCCCAGGAAAGCCCAAAACACCCTTACTAAAAGGAAATTTAAAGTAGATGGCCTCAGTGCACCAGTCCCAAGCATCCAGTATTGTGCATCGAACCTGGACTGGTGACTCGTTTCATACATGATATTATACATGTTTCAATGCCAGAAGGATGGTATGGGGAGGGAGGAGGGAGAAGGGTTCAGGATGGGGAACACATGTATACCTGTGGCGGATTCATTTCGATATTTGGCAAAACTAATACAATATTGTAAAGTTTAAAAATAAAATAAAATTTAAAAAAAACTAAAAAAAATAAAATAAAGTAGATGGCCTTACAGTTCTTTAAGAATCACTGAGTTTTTGATAAATGCTCAAGTGATAGAAATGTATAATAGTAGCAAAGCAGAGATAGGAGAACAAGAAGTTCATTTGGGCCTTATATTGGAAAATCTTTCAACATCAAATGACTTGTGGAAGTACTGTTCACTTTGATTTTATGGTTAATCTCAGATAATGAGAAGAAATCACTGTCTTCCAATTTTATTTATTTATTTATATTCTTTGTGATCTAAAACTTTCAAATTCATTTAGATTTGAAAACCCAGCTTAATCCTTTGTATTTTTTGCAAAATGAGTGATACATGTAAAATCTTGCCTTGTTCTTTATTTCCTTCAGTTAATGACACATTTCATTTAGTGTCATTTAGCCCTTTGCAGAACATATCTAAAACTGCACACGAAGGAATCACATACAGAGGTATGAAGCATACATTTTATTATGTAAGAGGATTAAATAAACAAACAAGTCAAACAAAAACAAACTTTATTTGTGAGGTTAATTTTTATTGTCTTCAGAATGTTCATTACTGTCAGATCAATTGCTTTATTTTATGCTTAGAAGAAATCTGTATCCATTTATTTTCAACACTAATATTCTTTACATATGGACCTCTGAAATGCCTAGAAATCCAATTAAATTTCAGGAGGTTGAAATAACATATTAATCTAAGCGACTTAAAGAACACAAGGATCAAGCTACACTTTTCTGACAATACTCACCAATAAAGCTTACCTCTGTAAATAGTAAACATAATCTGAAATGGAAACTATTATGGAACTTGAAAGGGTTTGAGGAAGGCTGAGGTGGGGCACAAGGGGAAGACTGACATTCTGGTGACATAGGATCAAAGCTGCTGATTATTTTTGTGGGCCTTTCAAAGTCTCTCTTGTCTTTAGTGAAACCATGTGTGCCTGCAAACGATGTATAATATGTGTTATTTCTGGATGAATGCACTTAATTATCTCTAAAAATCATTTCACCAACAGATGTCTCCTCCTCCTTTTTCTTGTACTAATCATTCTGAGCAGTTGCAAACTTTTTTTTTTTTTCCTGAGTCCTTGTGTTCCCTCTCCTCTTTTTTCTGAAGGCTTTCTCCTCCAGGGCAATTCTTCCTCTCAAAACCAGAATGCATAACAGCATAAATGACACTGTAAAACTTTGAAAAATGTTCCCTAGTGAATATTTTAATAAAACTACCAGATTTATCCAAATAAAGAAAATGAATTTTTATAATTTTAGCATTTTTGCAATGGTATAATAATTCAAATTCATCTATTTATCTATCTCTTATTTATTTATCCAGGTATGAGCTATGCAATCATATTTCATTGTTTTGGCAGTGATTAGAAAATGAAAAGAACAGTACAAAATTCAAAATTTTATTGCTATTCATTTTCATTTCCATGTCTCATTTTGTGAATCACCAATTATGTTATTTAGCCATTAGGGCTTATTGGGCTAAATTTCTAGCCCAAGTTTCAAGTCTCTAGAAAAACAAACAGTAAGTTCCAAGTCTCTAGAAAAACATTATAAATGCAGTAATGACTAATTATAGTTTAAACATATTTAAACTTTTAGTATATTTATGCTAATATTACTGGAACATTTTAGATTTCATAAGATCTTTTACTATTTAAGTGTTATGGTAAACATATTTGATTTCTAATCTATTATTCAACTAAGGACTTGATATGGTAAAATCAAATCAAGTCCATTTAAGTGTTAAGAAATGACAAAGTAAATAGAGCACTCTTTATGTACAAAAGACCACACATCCTGGCATTCTGGTCACATCAGATGTACATCGAAGCCTGTCAGTTTTTATAGTTGCTTTAATTAGGGTGAGGTTTTAAATTTCACTAATTTAAATTTTTGCTTTTAATCATTACCTCAGGTTTCTGTATTCAATTCAGTCTTAAGTAGAAATGTCTACATATTTTTCTGAGAAATTTTCTTTTCTGTTCCTTTCCTTCAATTTTCTTTTCACATGTCAAGAGGCTGCAAGTGATTTTCATCTTACAAAAGGACTTGGCATTTTGAGTTTGAAAATATCTTCTGGGATAGTAGTCCAGTATATAACCCTGATGAAGAACCACTAAATTGCATGATTATAATACAGTACATTTTGGCCTAGAATGTTATGAGAAGGACAGATCTGTATTTCATCAATGGAATGCTTTCAAAACTTCCATTAGATTTTGGAAGCAAGTTTGAGTGTATTCAAAAATTATTCCTAAGGTATCAGCCAATTGAAGAATAAAAATCCAATTGGAAGCTCTAAAGAAAATCAAAGATATTGTACTGTTTGATGTGACATATATAGATAGGAATGTGACCTTGAGAACATAATTTTAAATTTATCTTATTTTACTCTCATGTGCAATTATAGTGTTTATCTAATTGTTCTTTGAGCTCCAATACTATGAGATATATGGGCTTCCCAGGTGGCACAGTGGTAAAGAATCTGCCTGCCAGTGCAGGAGACTTAGGAGACGATGGTTTGATCCCTGGGTCAAGAAGTACCCTTGAATGAGGAAATGGCAATGCACTTAAATATTTTTGACTGGAAAATCCCATGGACAGAGGAGCCTAGTTGGCTGCAGTCCATAGGGTTGCAAAGAATCAGACATGACTGAGCCCACACACATCATCATCATTCTGAAATATGTGACTACTCTATCCAATGTATGAATGTTTATTTTATACTACTTCATTCCTTTTCTAAAAGATATAAAAAGGAATATTTTAATAAATTAAAAACAGGACTTGGGAATATGAATATTCAAGCAAACAACCAACATTGCCAACATCAAGTCAATAAGATTTATTTCAGTGGGTATCATCACGGTCTCCAGGTTTCTCATTAGCCATTAGGTACAAGAAATTAAAAGATAATATCTAGAATAATGATATTCACAGTGGGATACTGTATAAATATTATTTCTACTTATATTGTTAACTCATCTATATTTTAATGTCTATTTTGTGCATGCTTTATAATGTACATAATATATTAATATAGTGTTAATAAAATAAAAAAGTGTTAATAAAACACATAGTCTAGTCATAATTAGACAAAAAACTTTAATGATACTATAAACATTTGGAAGACATTGATGGAGAAAAAAAAATCAGTCCTTAGCAAAGACTAAGTTTTAGCAGTCTTAAGAGGTGATAGAAATTCATTGTAGTAATATTTAGGAATATAATAGACAAGGGAAAGAAAACACAAATGCCTTCAAGAGTTAACCAGGTAACAAATGCTTACAATAGCTTGTTTTGAGATATTGGCAGCTGGTGTCACGACTGTGTAGCCAGGGACAGATAATCCTATCTAAAAGGATTCAAATGTTAGAGTTATATGTTTTTATATATACCAAACATATTTGTAGGCTTAAGGCTTAAAATTTGCTATTCTTCGAAATAAATAGTACCCAAACAATGACTTTAGAACCAATAAAGAAGTCATTTTTTTTTTTAATTTAGTGATTCTTCATCTAAGTTCAAAGGCTAAGTTAAAACCCAATTGTGTAAACACGATTTTAAAGTATACTTCAAATACTATTTTTCTCCACTGGGTTTTTGATAGAATGTACAACATAGTTAATTAAAAGTTATGCTCTTTACTATGGACTTAAAGTGCAGGTGCTTTGCACCATTATAAAACAGGAGACTTATAAGGAAACAAGTCAAATAGGAATTAGAAGAAAATAATTACTGTGACTACTGAATATCCTAACCAATATTATTAACTGAATATGTAAGAAAATACATTCTGTTCTCTATAAGAAAATAGGTGATCCTTTTTGCTCTAACAAGAATTCCGTAAGAAGAAATATTTGTATATGATCTATGAATTGGATTAAAATAAAGTGAAAGTGTTAGTCGCTCTGTTAGTGTCTGACTCATTGCGACCACATAGACTGTAGCCAGCCAGGCTTCTCTGTCCCGTGGAATTCTCCAGGCAAGCCTACTGGAGTGGGTTGCCATTTTGTACTCCAGTGGATCTTCCCAACCCAGCGATCAAACCCCGGGTCTCCTGCATTGCAGACAGATTCTTTACCATCTGAACCACCAGGGGAAGTAGGAATTGAAGTATTGTTGATATAAAAACAATTTCTTGGCAGTCAGTGGTTAAGACTCAGTGCTTTCACTGCCAAGCCTGGGCTGGATCCCTAATCAGGGAACTGAGATCCCACAAGTTGTGCACAATGTAGCCAAAACAACCACTAAAAAAAAGAAGAAGAAGAAGAAGAGAGAAAACAATTCCACATCACTGGCTATGGCAGAGAGTCTGAACATTTTTCAGGTAAATATTGCAGTGCATTGGAAGGGGCCACAATCCACAGAATGTAGGCAGATTTTACAAACTGGAAAAAGCATAGAAATGGATTCTCACCCCCACCCCCTACCAGAGCCTCCACAAATGCATATAGCCCTGCTGACATTTTAATTTCAACAAGTAAGACACTTTTCTGGAGGACTTCGTACTACCAGAATTGTAAGATAATGAACTGATGTTATTTCAGCCACAATACTTGTTCTAATTTGTTAAAGTCACAACAGGAAAGTAATACAACATTTTTAAGAACCTCTGGTAAATTTTTTCCTTTCATTTGGATTTGTAAATGAAATCTGTTAAAAGAAGCTGTCATATTTTCTATATCACTCTACTGGCAGTATTAATCTGTTCATGGAATACTGCTACCTCCCATTATTGCTACATGGCATACTTTTTATTTCTTTATATTTTAGTGTTTTAATGAAAGTACATATTTTTCTCTATATACATTTTTTTTTGGTCACAAAACATCTTTAGATTTTTTTTTGTAGTATTATTTCATTTGTCTGGTATATTTTTATGTTGCTGCTTTAGAAGATAATACTTGTTGTTTCTCTATATTTTCATTATGTAGTAGCATGTGTGTATTGCATTCTTGGTCATCTAGTTTCCATTAATAGTGAGATGTCCTTTTCAATTAAATTGAGATTTATTGTTTATGTTAATATATATGTCCAAAATGAATGAATAAAAACATAAATGGCAATATGAATTTGTTTAATACCTTTATAAAAAATTAGACATAATCTTTGTGTAATATAATTATAAAAATTTTAGCCCTCAGCAATAACTGTTAATAAAGTGGTTCATTCTATAATTATGGTATTTACATAGAGACTGAAAATGTCATGAATGAGAAGAAAAATAAAAGAAAGTTTACATGATATTAAGTCTTAAAAAAGGCTTTCCAGGAATATTTTTACTTAGGGAAATTGAAGTTAGATCTGCTCAAAGCCACATTACCCTTTATTGAAAAAAATGAAGACTCATTGTATTGTCACAGGAGAGAAGTCTGAAAGTAGTCACCCAAAGCTAATTGTGTGTGCCGTGTTTAATAAGGTTGCTGCCTAATGGACTTCATCACAGGAAGACTTTATTGCCCTAGAGACCTTGACATTAGGAACATTATTGGAAGGGCTTCTGTCTGTACGTGTATCCAGTTGGGGTAACATAAGATTTTCCCCAAAGGTTGACTGATTCAGCCATCAGTTTGATTTCCTGTCCCTAGTCACTTTTTGCATTAATCAGATAAGTGGTTTTTGCTGTTGTTTTTTAAGCAAACTGGATTAAGGAAATAGTTTTTGACGTGAACTAAGAGGTGTTCTTCATTAAACAGCCTGATCAAAGTTGCTATTTTCAATTTATATGCTAATAAAGTGTACTTTAGAACTTATAAACATGAGTGACCCAGTGGGATTTTATTCCTGGATTCAACATAATCTATGGACTCCAAGGATCTTTTCAGGTTATAAGAGCAAGAGAAAAGTGGTTGTCAATTGAAAAGTATGAGTATATATTCAAGGTGAGGTAGAAGATTAGACCAATAAATGATAAACTGAAGAAAGTTTAGAAAGAAATGTAGCTCTAACAAAATCACATAGAGTTTTGAGGCATTAATTATTCAGGGAATAACTTTCCTAAAAGTATGATTTAGCTATTGCATGTTTAGCTCTTAGAAATTTCCTTAAATTTCTTCTTTCATATATATATTCTACACTAATGCCTAACAGATATTACCTTAGTAATATTGTCTTCTGCTATCCCCATGTGGGATCTTAGTTCCCTGAGTCCCAACTCAGGGAACAAGAGTGTAATAAGTGTGGGGTCTTAACCACTAGACTTCGAGGAAAGTCTGGTAATGTACTATGAAGTTTTATAATACTCTAAGATGGCCGAGTAGAAGGACATGTGCTCATCTTCTTCTGTAAGAACTCCAAAATTGCAATTGACTGCTGAACAAGCATCAACAGCAGAATGTTGGATCACACCCAAAAGATATTCAATATCTAAGGGCAAAGGAGAAGCCCCAACAAGATTGTAAGAAGGACAAAATTACATTTAGATTCAAACTCCATACCCACCAGAGACCCTTGAAGGGGTCAAACAAAACCTTGTGCACACCAGAACCCAGAGACCCCACAGAGACTGAGCCAGACCTGACTTTGAGTGTCATTAGCCCCACCATAGAACCAACAGGAGATGACACACAGTCTGGAGAACACTTATGCGAAAGAAGTTCTTGTGCTATTAGGAAAGTTCTAGGACACACAACAGGTTTCCAAATCTGGGGATCCAGCAAAGGGATTGAAAACTCCAGGGGATTTGACTTTGGGGGCCAGTGGAATTTGATTACTGACCTTCCACAGGACTGGGGAAATAGACTCTTGGAGGGTACAAAAATAAAGCTTGTATGCATCGGGACCCAGGAGAAAGGAGCAGTGACTCCAGAAGAGATTGAGCTAGACTTGCCTGTGAGAGTCCAGGAGTCTCCAGGGTGAGGTTTGGGTCGACAGTGGTCTGCCAAAGGGTCAGGGGCACTGAATACAACAGGACTGGGATAAGGAAAGTGAAAGAAAGAAAGTGAAGTTGCTAAGTCGTGTCCAACTCTTTGTGACCCTGTGGACTGTAGCCCACAATGCTCCTTTGTCCATGGGATTTTCCTGGTAAGAGTACTGGAGTGGGTTGCCATTCCCTTCTCCAGAGGATCTTCCTAACCCAGGGATCGAACCCAGGTCTCCCACATTGTAAGCAAGACACTTTACAGTCTGAGCCACCAGAGAAGTCCAGGATAAGGAAGAAATTTGTCATTAACTCTAACATAGTTTGGCCTCAGGCCAAACAACAGGGAGGGAACACAACCCCACCTATCAAGGGACAATTGGATTAAAGATTTACTGAGGTTGGACCTCTTTAGAACAAGACCCAGATTCTTCCACAGACAGTCCATCCCATCAAGGAGCTTCCACAAATCTCTTCTCCTTAGCCATCAGAGGGCAGAAAGAATGAAAACTACAAAGCACAGAAAGCTAACCAAACTGATAACATGGACCAGAGCCTTGTCTAACTCAATGAAACTATGAGCCATGCCATATAGGAACACTAAAAATGGACAGGTCATGGTGAAGAGTTCTGACAAAACATGATCCTCTGGAGAAGGGAATGCAATCCACTTCAGTATTCTTGCCTTGAGAACACCATGAACAGTATAAAAAGGCAAAAACTTATGAAAGATGAACTCCCCAGGTCAGCAGGTGCCCAAGATGCTCCTGGAGAAGAGTGGAGAAATAGCTACAGAAAGAATGAACAGACAGAGCCAAAGCAAAAACAACACCCAGTTGAAGAGAGGGACCACACACACACACACACACACAGTTGTGGATATGACTTGTGATGGAAGTAAAGTCCGATGGTGTAAAGAAAAATATTGCATAGGAAGCTGAAATTTTAGGTCCAGGAATTAGGTAAATTGAAAGTGTTCAACAGGAAATGGCAAGAGTGAACATTGGAATTTTAGGAATCAGTGAACTAAAATGGACTGAAATGGGGGAATTTAATTCAAATGGCCATTATATCTGCTACTGTGTCAAGAATCCCTTAGAAGAAATGTAGTAGTCATTATAGTCAACAAAAGAGTCCAAAATGCAGTTCTTGGATGCAATCTCAAAAACGACAGGATGATCTCTATTCGACTCCAAGGTGAACCATTCCAATCACAGTAATTCAAGTCAATTCCCCAAACATTAGTGCTGAAGAAGTTGAAGTTGGACTGCAAAGTTGAAGTTTTGATGATTTACAAGAACTCCTAGAATTAACACCAAAAAAAGATGTCCTCTTCATCATAGGGGACTGGAATGCAAAAGTAGGAAGTCAAGAGATACCTGGAATAACAGGCAAGTGTGACTTTGAAGTACAAAATGAAACAGGGCAAAGGCTACCAGAGTTTTTCCAAAAGGATGCACTGGTCATAGCAAACACTCTCTTCCAACAGCACAAGGGATGGCACTATACATGGACATCACCATATGGTCAATACCAAAATCAGATTGTTAATATTCTTTGTAGCTGAAGATGGAAAAGCTCTATACAGTCAGGAAAAACAATACCAAGAGCTAACTGTGGCTCAGATTATGAACTCCTGATTGTCAAATTCAGACTTAAAATGAAGAAAGTAGGGGAAACCACTAGACCATTCAGGTATGACCTAAATCAAATCTCTTACATTTATACAGTGGAAGTGATAAGTGATTAATAGAATCAGGGATCTGGAGATGGTAGAGAGAATGCCTGAGGAACTATGGACAGAAGTTCATGAGATTGTACAGGAGGCAGTGATCAAGACCATCCCCAAGAATAGAAATGCAAAAAGGCAAAATGGCTGTCTGAGGAGGCTTTACAAATAGCTGAGAAAAGAAGAGAAGAGGAGGAAAAGGAGAAAAGGAAAGAAATATCCATCTGAATGCAGAGTTCCAAAGAAGAGCAAGGAGAGATAAGAAGTCTTTCCACAGTGATCAATGCAAAGAAATAGAGGAAAACAATAGAAGGGAAAAGTTAGATCTCTTCAAGAAAATATGAGATACCAAGGAAACATATCATGCAAAGATGGGCACAATAAAGAACTGAGATGGTATGGACCCAACAGAAGCAAAAGATATTAAGAAGAGGTGGCAAGAATATACAGAATAACTATACAAAAACTATCCATGATGGCGTGATCACTCACCTAGAATGAGATACCCTAGAGTGTGAAGTTAAGTGGGCCTTAGGAAGCATCACTATGAACAAAGCTATTGTAGGTGATGGAGTTTCAGTTGAGCTACACCAAATCCTAAAAGATGATGATGTGAAAGTGCAGCACTCAATATGCTAACAAGTTTGGAAAACTCAGCAGTGGCTACAGGACTGGAAAATGTGTTTTCATTCCAATCCCAAAGAAAGGCAATGCCAAGGAATGTTCAAACTATCACACAATTGTACTCATCTCACAAGTTAGCAAAGTAATGCTCAAAATTCTTCAAGCCAGGCTTCAACAGTATGTGAACCATGAACTTCCAGATGTTCAAGCTGGATATAGAAAAGGCAGAAGAACTAGAGGTCAAATTGCCAACATCCACTGGATCATAGAAAAAACAAGAGAATTCCAGAAAAAAAAACATCTACTTCTTCATTGACTACCCTAAAGCCTTTGACTGTGTGGATCACAACAAACTGTGGAAAATTCTGAAAGAGATAGGAATACCAGACCACCTGAATTGCCTCCTGAGAAATCTGTACACAGATCAAGAAGCAACAATTAAAACAAGACATGGAACAACGGACTGATTCCAAATTGAGAAAGGAGTATGTCAAGACTGTATATTTTCACCCTGCTTATTTAACTTATATGCAGAGTACATCATGCCAAATGCTGGACTGGATGAAATACAAGCTGGAATCAAATTGCCAGGAGAAATATCAATAACCTCAAATATGCAGATGATACCACCCTTATTGCAGAAAGCAAAGAGGAACTAATGAGCCTCTTAATCAAAGAGAAAGAGGTGAGTGAAAAAGTTGACTTAAAACTCAACATTCACAAAAACGAAGATCATGGCATCCAGTCCCATCATTTCATGACAAATAGAAGTGGAAACATTGAAAACAGTGAGAGACTTTCTTTTCTTAGGCTCCAAAATCACCGCAGATGGTGACTGCAGCCATGAAATTAAAAGACACTTACTCCTTGGAAGAAAAGCTATGACAAACCTAGACAGCATATTGAAAATCAGAGACATTACTTTGCTGACAAACACTGATTTAGTCAGTTATGTTTTTTTTTTTTTTTCCAGTAATCATATATGGATATGAGAGTTGGACCATAAAGAAGCTGAGTGCTAAAGAATTGATTCTTTTGAACTGTGGTGTTGGAGAAGGCTCTTGAGAGTCCCTTGGACTGCAAGGAGATCCAACCAGTCAATTCTGAAGGAGATCAGCCCTGGGATTTCTTTGGAGGGAATGGTTCTGAAGCTGAAACTCCAGTACTTTGGCCACCTCATGCGAAGAGTTGACTCATTGGAAAAGACTCTGATGCTGGGAAGGATTTTGGGCAGGAGGAGAAGGGGAAGACAGAGGATGAGATGGGTGGATGGCATCACTGACTCGATGGATGTGAGTCTGAGTGAACTATGGGAGTTGGTGATGGACAGGGAGGCCCGGCATGCTGTGATTCATGGGGTCACAAAGAGTCGGACACGACTGAGTGACTGAACTGAACTGAACTGAATTTAGTTAAGTGAGAACCATCGTCTTGGGTAATTTACATTATTTGGTCATGGAGTGAGTATATGTATGTGTATGTGCATGGTATTATTTGAGTGTTCACCTGTTGTGAAGAGCTGAATCATTTGAAGAGACCCTGATGCTGGGAAAGATTGAGGGCAGGAGGAGAAGGGGATGACAGAGGATGAGATGGTTGGATGGCATCACTGACTCAATGGACATGGGTGTGGGTGGATTCCAGGAGTTAATGATGGACAGGGAGGCCTGGCGTGCTGCAGTTCACATGGTCGCAAAGAGTCAGACACGACTGAGTGACTGAACTGAACTGAACTGTTATGAGCAGTAATATTATTAATGTTTTTCTAATTTAGATTACTTATAATAAAAAATATTTTCAAACTATTCTTGTATTATACACCCCTGCTGTTCAATAAAATCTGATTTTCTTTATCATCTGGATAAACAGGTAAATTGTACTCTTCTTGATGAGAGATGAGGTTGTATGTCTTTTTGTGACTATGACATTTGAGCTAAAATTACCCATATCAATTCTAGGTGAAAATATTTAATCATCAAAGATCAGCTAACTCTTCAATTTGTTTTTGCTTTTGCTACATGGCTATTGAGGTACATGTTGACATATAGATAATTTCAGCATATGAAAAACAGCTTCACTGGACAGTTGCAAAGACCCATAGCAGGCTTCACAAAGAAAAAGTAAAAGTAGATGTTTGCAGCCACTGTGATTTTCAGTTCGTTTGCTACCATAATACAATCTAATATACCCTGACACAGCCATAAATGAGAACTACTACCTTTTCTACATGTTGAAGACAGAGAACTTTAACAGATAAGGGTTATTTCCCAAATGCTTCCACATTTCAGGGAAAGAATTCAAAAGATACAGATTCATGTTCTGTTAATTAGGTAAGAAATCTTTAATGACAAACTATTTTATAAGTAATGTAATCACTTGTGAACTAACTCTCAGAACTATTTGCTAAAAATAATCTCAAATGCAATCAAGTAAAATCTATTTTCTGACCTAATATTTATGATTTTATAAATATATCACATGCTATTTCTAAAAGGACATTAAAGCATTGATTCGCAAATTGAAGTTTTAACAAATCAGATATATAAAAATATTTTCACACCCTACTCTCACTTAACCTTCTGTTCCATATGGTTTCTTAATACTGCTGGGTGGAAATGTTCAATAACCAATTTCTTCTTTGTCAAATTTTATTAAATTATTATTTATGTCAGTTAAATTATTTTTATCTCTTGAATTATGATAATCTATCTTCCATTTCTTTCCCCCTGTATTTACATCTATAATTAAATTGACCAAAATTAAAGAAAAATGTAACTCCTTTACCTTTCTCTGAAACTGACTTGATTCTGATCAAATCTGAGTAAAAAGAAAACATAGAGCCATGTCGAAACATTACTCTATTTACTAAGAATGGGCTTATAAAAAAAAAAAAACAAACCTGTAAATAACCATGTGACTTGCTCTCATTTCATTGGCCAATGTAAGTTACAAGTCTACTTGCAGTTATATTTGGAATAATAATAATAGTGATGAAAGTGTGATGTATAGAACAGTCTTTTGGACTCTGTGGGAGAGGGAGAGGGTGGGATGATTTGGAAGAATGGCATTGAAATATGTATAATATCATATATGAAATGAGTCACCAGTCCAGATTCGATGCACAATACTGGATGCTTGGGGCTGGTGCACTGGGACGACCCAGAGGGGTGGTATGGGGAGGGAGGAGGGAGGGGGGTTCAGGATGGGGAACACATGTATGCCTGTGGCGGATTCATTTTGATATTTGGCAGAACCAATACAATATTGTAAAGTTTAAAAATAAAATAAAATTAAGACTAAAAAAAAAAAAGAAAGTGTGTATCATTGCCTAGTTCTTGAGTTTATTAGAATTATTTATGTTTTTCAGTTTTATATGATGTTGGAAGTCAGTATGAGAAAATACTAGTTTAATCATGATTCTTTTTTTTACTAGGAATTTTCATTGGGAATAGATATTGATTTTACCAAAAGAGTTTATATCCCACTAAGAGAATCAGATAAAGGTGTTTTTTTTTTCATTTTTTGCAGTGATTAATAGTATTAATAAACATCTGGTTCCTGGACCCAGTTATATGTGTGCATAGGGGGCTTTCCACACAAGACCAAGCAATTTTGGTTAGAGATAGCATCAGATTCCACAGGCTAAGGGTACTACTGTCCTACAAGACTGCTGAGATAGAAAGAATATGGGCAAACTTATGAAAATAGTTATTTTCTTTATCTTGTAGATCTTTAATGCTGTGTGTCCCTCTGGGATACTTTCCTTCACTGATCATTTTGGTCATCTTGTTTAGAGATTCTAAACAACACTACCTTTGAAGAAATTGTTCTTTTCTTTTTAGTTGGCAACTTCCTTTCTTCAGTTTTTGGATCTTTGTCAAACAACTGTATTAATTTTACAATGTCCAATATGAAGTCAATGATAGTAGAATTAAACGTTCTAGCATTCTGAGGCAGGTGCATTCAATTCCTCTTAGATTCAAGTGCATTTTCGGAGCACACCAGGAAGGAAAAAAAAAGGTTTATTTCTTTGCAGAAGAGAGTGTGAAAATACATTCGTGCTGTTTCATCCTTTCCTAAATCCTTCTAGGTTTATACTGTTTAGAATACTGTTTAAAATACTGTTTTAAAGATCTTTTATCATGGTAAATTACTATCTAAAATTAAAATATTGCATTTATTTATATAAAATATGGTCCTTAGGTAAGTATAAAAATGTGAAAGGAAAAAAATGTACATTTGATCTTATTAATATTTACAAAAGCATTTAAAACATTTACTTTTAAACAGTTAATGACAAAAGAGGAAATTTAGTTTTAATGATAATGTTCTCAGAAGAAAATTTTGCTTTTGATTCTGTCTTTTATAGCCACTTTTTGGATCTGAGAGCATTTTCTCTGCTCTTCAACAGAATTATCCCTTTCTTCTGTCTTTACTAGCAGTGCTCGAAAAACATAACTAACTACAAAGCAAATCTCCCACTGCATGTGTCAAAACAATGTGATACATGCCTGAGTGCAATACCAAAAACAAAGCTCTGGTGATGTTTCTAAAGCAACACTTAATTAAGTTGTTGTTCCTGCAGTAAATACAACATCAGACTCTCGCATCAGCATTCTGAACCAAGGGACAACATAACTTCACAGTCTCAGATAACAGAACATGCTTTGAACAGAGCAAAATGCTTTTCCAAAAAGGATAGCAGATATTTTACTAGGTTATCTGATTAAAAACTAGTTTTACAAGCCTAATTTTAGAGGCAGGTTTAGCAAACCGGAAAATATGGTGACAGTTGATAGAGGAGTAATCTCATTTTTGGCTTAAAAGACTAAGAGAAGTGGTTTTAGCATTATTATTAGAATGAATAAAGTTTTATTTCTTATTGTGAAATCAATTTCAGTCCTTTATAAATAAGATAGGAAATATAACCCTATGTATAGTTAAAGCATATGCAAAGGAAATACAATTCCAGTAAAAAGAAGACTAAGAAATGAACTATGTGGGTTATGCAAATGATATTTGCTGATTTTTTAAAATCATTTTTGCTAACTTTTCTTGCAAACTTAAGGTCTGTGATACTAAATATATGAGAAAAAATTTGAGCAATAAATGACTTTTCATTTGAAAAGTCAACTTACGAACAAGTGAAAATTCAAGAAACGTTTCTTTATAATCCACCTTTGATCATATTAATCATTCAATAATTTTAATACAGATTAGCATAAGAATTATACAAATAACACTTGTTCAAAGCAAATATTCTGATGAAGTAACATGTCAGTTATCCCTAGGACTATAATAAGTAATCGTTTAGGTACATAAACGTTTGGAGTAAAACTTATAGTATATTTCTTCCATAAATTGTAGAAGAGTATTCCTCATGTTGAGTTAATGATACAGTAACTATGCCAGGCAACAGCAGTATTACAGAAATACTAAAGTGGCTACTGGACTTACGTAAAAAGACGTATAAGAGATTTAGCAAGTTTGGGGAGAGGTAAGCATAAATATAAGACATAAATTTAATAAAAACCAGGAATGATTAAAAAAAAATCCAGAAAACAGCTAGGTGGTCAACAAACATCACTATACTAGCTTGTCATAGACATCTGATTTGGCTTGCCCAAGCTCTAGTCCAGCCTCATTCAATTTTGTGATGATTGAAAGTTGAAAACCGCTTCTCCCACACTCTCTTACAGACCCTACCTGGGTTTGCATGCAAGTTAAGTATTGTAATAGTTGCGCACATACACAACTTGGAAGGTGGAAGTGAGGTGAAGTTGTCTCCTGTAGCTATTTTCTCTTGCAACAAGATCATGAGATATGACAAATTGTGGTGACCAGACTCAACATTCCAAAGTCTAGTATCCAGCTTCCTGAGCACTGAAAATTACTGTTGGCCAGCCTTGGGGCTTCAGTATGAACAGCATCTTCTTGCATTCTGGATTGGAGCTAGTTGGTGGTACCTCAGATTATTAGTAGAATGATGGCTTCCTGACTGCAGCATGCCCATGCTTTCCAAAAACTTGGTTAACTCTTAATTCTTTGCATTAAATTAATTTACAATTCAATTAAGTAGAATAATTTCTATTTTCTGAACTGAATTTTGTGTGAAAGATAAAAGGCTTAAAGATTTGACTGCAGTGTTACTGATAAGGAATGAGTGAAAAGTGAAAGTCACTTAATCATGTCCAGCTCTTGCGACCCCATGGACTACAACCCACCAGGCTCCTCTGTCTATGGAATTTTCCAGGCAAGAATACTGGAGTGGGTTGTCATTTCCTACTCCAGATAAGGAATGGAGGAGGGGGAAAAAAGGTTAGAAAGAAAGGAGGTTGAAAGGAAGAGGGGAGAAAATGAAGCTTATTACTGGTAACTGATCACCTATTTTGTTCTATTGTTCAGTTGCATCCGACTCTGCAACTCCATGGGCTGTAGCACACCAGGCTTCCCCACCATCCTTCACCATCTCCAGGAGCTTGCTCAAACTGATGTCCATTGAGTCGGTAATTCCATCCAAACATCTCATTCTCTATCATCCCCTTCTCCTCCTGTATCAGGGGACATTTAACAGGAGAATTCTTGCATGGTGTTTTCTATTTCTCAAGGATTCTCTGTTCCATATTGGTTCCTATTCCAAGAATGAGTAAAGCTGCATGCAGTTCTCAGGACTGAGGTCATGGGATGAGACATGCAGTGACTCTTTTCAATGTCAGTGACCTTGTATGTATTAGACTATCCATATTGTGCCTATTGATAAAATTTCATCCTGTGTAATAGCTGAGCAATCATCTTACTAAAGATATATAAGCCTGCATTTCTGCTAATAAAGCACCTTTTTGCTCCATCAGAGCTTGGGTCCCCATGTCTTTCTTTCTTTTTCTCTTTCTCTCTCTCCTCAGCTAGCTCTCTGGAACACAGAAACCCATCTTGCTCACTCTCCTTCCCGGGCTTCTAAGACTCTCTCAAGAAGATGCCCTGTGCCTTCATCCCCCTCAAGAGGGCACCAGGTGCCTTCGTGAGAGATGCAAGTCCTGTGTCAAGGACTTTATTGGTTCTTTGCATAAACCAGGGCGTATCAGCCTCTCTCTCTCTTTCACTTTCTTATCGTCGACTCCTGTCCGCCAGGTCCCAGTATATTAAAGGACCCCAACACTCCTGCCTTCAATCTTTCCCAGAATCAGGGTCTTTTTCAATGAGTCAGCTCTTCTCATCAGGTGGCTAAAGTATGGAGCTTCAGCTTCAGCATCAGTCCTTCCAATGAATATTCAGGACTGATTTCCTGAATTTCCAAACCAGGATGGGCTGGTTTGGTCTCCTTGCAGTCCAAGAGACTCTCAAGAGTCTTCTCCAACACTACAGTTCCAAAGTATCAATACTTTGGCCCTCAGCCTCTTTATAGTCCAACTCTCACATCCATACATTTCTACTGGAAAAAACATAGTTTGACAAGACAGATCTTTGTGGGCAAAGTAATGTCTCTTCTTTTAATATGCTCTCTATGCTTTTTTCCCAAAGAGAAAGCTATAATACACTAGTAACTATCTTTGTTACTTTTATGTGTTTGAATTGCCAGAATAACAGATGTAACTTGGAAGAAACAAAAATAATAAGTCTACCTGTATTCTATTGTTTATCATATTTATAGGTTCAGGTCAGATAATGGCAGAAGTGTGTTTCATATAATAGGAACTCTGTGCTTCTGAGTGTGTCCTCAAAACACACTCAGACACATTCAGAGCTAGTATAACATCCCTAGAAGTATACAGTCTTAGAAGTCAATGAGTCCCTTTCTCATGTATAATTTGAAAAATTTAATGGTTAATATCCCTAAAATATTCTGACTTTCCCATCATGACTACTTTCATGTTTTCCTGAGGGGTGACATATTAAAAATTTCCTAATCAAAGTTTTGAGGTTCCTTCAGGTAATTAATGTCTGAAGGAAATGATGATATGCCTCAAACCCTCACCCCATCTCTGGCTCACTCCAGAACAGTGGGACCCACTTCTTCAATGATAACTACACTTGGAATTCATTCTTCTACAGGTAAACTGAGTCAATCTACAGAGTAAAACAAAAGTCCATGTTTATCCATTTCAGTTTTCTCTCTTCTTCCTGTTTCTAGTTTCAGTCAAGGAGTAGAATCTTAGCTCAATTACCTAACTCTACCTGCTATTCTTGACTGGTTATATTTTCTTTAGAGAGTACTTTCCCTTATATTACTCAGTCAATTAACTAGAATTTCAAACATTTGTGCAGGCTAATCAGAATGCTTACTACTGCATCTTGTCAATCTTCTATATTCATTCTTCCCATGGCTTCTGTAAAGCCACACTCTCAATAGATATTCTAAAAACCATCCCTATTCCCTAGTTATGCACCAGCACTGGAAACAAGTATTTACATAGCTAATTAGAAATAACACAGCCATGCTCACTCTGTGTACCCTAATATGGAATTCTCAGCTTCCTCCCTGAAATAGCATTTTTCTACATCTGTGCTTCCCCTTCCATCTCACCCACTATTCCATCTTCTATTTCAATAAGTGGATATATATTTTGTTCTAAAATGAAATAAGAATGATATCAGCATGTAAATAACCAAGCTATGAAATATTTATAACACCTAGAATTCTTTATACAAAGTTATTTTAGTTTGTACTTTATCTCATTTAGACAAAGAAGTTAACCTCCAGAAGGTAAGCTCTGTAGAGAGAGATATTCTATTTTAACAATTACTATACTCCCAGATCTCAATGTAATTTTCTATGAGTTAACATACATTTAATAGTTTTAGACAAATAAAAAAAAATTAATTAATGAATTTATCTTCAAAGGTAATCTTTATTGACAGTGTGCATTGAGTATAATTTGCTATTTGTTTATCCTTCAACATTATTGCTTGTAGGCACACATTTAGCTTTATCACAGGAAATGTGAAATTCTTATTTAATTCTGAAAATATATTGCACATCCATTAATTGCTACCATTGATCATTTTAAATATTTGTAATTCAAATAAAAATAATGTATAACAAAGTAAACTATCTAAATGTCAATGAAAAGAAAATATGGTCAAAATCAAACAGGAATGCAGCTAATAAAATGAGGTGAGAAAAGTATTATGACAATTCAATTATCTATGGGTCTGCTTTTTCTTACTCCCAAAGCCCAACATATTTCTCATCAACTAACCTTGCACCTCAGCCAATAAATGATTTCCCATGTACACAGGAAATGTAAACTAATTTGAGTTTTTGCTTAAGTAACATAAATTTATAATGTGGTTCTGTTACCAAAAAAGTATATCCCCAAATTGTAGACAAATGCCTTCTGGATTATTCATAGCTTTGGATAATCCATGCTGCTGCTCTCTCACAGTTGAGAAGTATTTGTAAAAACATTCCAAAAATGTGCTAATTACTTAAAATAAAAATAGACCTTTTCTATGCTTATAAGCATAATTTTAATATTTATACTCTGGATATTTATGACATACATCTGCCTAAAATTTCATGTGGTATTTAGATTAACTATGATAGATTGAATAAATTAGTAGGAAGATTTTTATTAAGGTAGAATAACAAAAATAAAGATGTTTAAAAACAAACAGTATCTCTACATTTTCTTTTGTACCTTTGAAAATAACATTACATGAATAAAGATATATTTATTACTTTTTCTCAAACCCAACCACTGAAAAATCCTTTGACCTCTATGAATTATTTAACTTAATACTTTACTTATTACTTTTTTTCTTAGCAAAAAACTGCATTTACTTAATATTTGCTTTTCTCATTGGAACAGAGTCAGTCTGATATTTGAAATACACAAAGTTAATTTGGAAGAAGGAAGACTGACTCAACAATATTTCCTTGTGTTTTTATCTTTATCAAATTCCCAACTTTGTTCCACTGGGATGATATAAAGGTTTTCCAGAGGAAAATTAAATAATATTTCTGTAGAAAAAAGAAATCAATTTAAGTGTGATTTAGCATCACTTGAAAGGTAAATATGTAAACTGTATTAATCAATGTTAGGACTCTAAACATCTCTGTTACATACTGATTGATATTTTGTCTCATTTGCTCACTGATCTAAAAGTATACACTGAGCCTATACTGCCTACTTGTAAACAAACAGGCTTGAGAAATACCTTGCAGTGTATTACATGGAGGCAAGCACAGGATGCTGTGGGAGCAAATGTAAGCAACACATTATCTCAGGAACATTCTGAGTACAATTCTACATGATTAGCAAGACTAATACCTCTTCTTGAAATGCTCAGTCTGCCAATATATTCTTCCCATATATATGAATTTTTTTTCCCCTAAAAAATGGACAAATGTGAATTTTTTAGACTTATTTCTAAATATTCCTTAAGTTACCCTATACCATAAAGTGAAACTACATGGGTTACGTATCCTCAAGCTCATCTTTTAATCATTTTTCTGCTTGGAATGCTTTTATCTAACTTTTTAATCTTATGTGTATCTTCAGATTCACCTCAGTTTTCACAAAAATGAGTAAAACTTCCCAAATCTAGCAGGCTGTTTAAATGGTCCCCATACAGTGCTTCCATATTATCTGGCACTCTTTCGTATATTTTTACCATATTGTATCATAAAAGCCTCTACCAGACTGAACTGGGAAATATTTGAAAACAAAGACAGTCAATTTCATTCATTTCTACATTTTCAAGTTAGCACACTGTCTGGCACATAGTAGGCAGTAAATGAAAATCTGCTTAATGAATTAAATAAAGATTGATTGTGGAGCAGCACTGAATTATCTTTTCCATCAGAACAATTCATCCCAGGGATACCAGAATGAAAAGGTATAAGCTGTGGAGATTAGTACGGCAATACCTCTCCATTTCCTAAGTAATATCTCCAGTTCTAGTCTTTTCCCCATTACATTTGTCCTCAGATTGTGTTGAGATACTCTTCTGGATGCATATTAGACTGAGCTTAACTAAGCTGGACCTGAACTATCACATTGATGTGGTTACAAATATATATTTATGTGCCCACAGTTTCCTTGTAGTTTTTTACATATCCACTATATAGTACAGTGCCTAGGACAAAATGTTTTCAAACTAATGTTTCCATTTCCATTCCAACTATTTATTTAGCAATTATCTGCTTAGGGATTTCTACTGAGTTGGGTAGATAAATATTAAACAATCATCAACAGTGTTTATAATGATACAAACTGAGACAAGTAAGCAGAAGGGGGAAAAAAAAAGTTATAGGAGTTCATGTAAGACAGAAACCTGACATAGCTTGGGTAACAGTTTTAGGATTTCTTAAGTATCTAAGTAGGAGAAAAATACAAATGTTGAATCAGAGTTAATTAGGGGAAATTAACTAGATTAGGACAGAGAGGAGGGTATTCCAAATGGAAAAAAATAATATTACACAAAGAAGCAGTAGTAAGAAGGAATGACAGTATGTTTGAATCTTAAAGAGGATACAAGTAAAAATAAAGTGCACTATGAAACTGAAAAAACTGGAGCCAAGATTAGGGTGATAAAAATGGAAAAGGGGACAAAAAAGATTTATTTACATTGTTATCTACTTCAATTAGTTTGTTTTATCTATAACTACCACGAGGCTTCTTTGTTCTCAGCAGACTTTGTAGCTTGCATGAGTACTAAAATTTTACTGATGATGGTGATGATGAAATGTTTTATTCCAATAAAACACAGTGCATGGCTGTAATCCTTGTCTATAAAAAAAAAAAAAAGAGTGAACGAATATGTGGTATAAGATTAGAGGCACAACTCTTTGCTACACTATGGACTGTAGCCCCGCAGGCTCCTCTGTCCATGGAATTCTCCAGGCAAGAATATTGGAGTGGGATGACATGCCTTCCTCCAGGGGATCTCGCTGACCCAAGGATCAAACCTACTTCTCCTTCACCTTCTACATCGCAGGCAGATTCTTTACTGCTGAGCCACCAGGGAAGCCCAAGATTAGAGAGAAACAAACTATTAGGAAGAAAAAGTAAAATCAGTATCATTAATGAGAGATGCATGCCACGAGTGAGGGAGAAACTGTCGAGTTAACAGGTTAAATATTGAGCTATTTTCCAGTCAGACTAGAAAAAGAATAAAGGAATGAATAAATGAATGAAATTAAAAAGGAATACATACTATGGTAAGAATAATAATAGTAATATTGGAATATTTTAGTAGAAATTTGACATGAAAAATGAAATCAAATATAATTTGAAGACTGTTGATTAGAAGTTCATAGTAAGAACTGAAAGAAACAAATGACCCAATATTTCAAGGTCATTATAAAGGGTAAGTCCTGTTTTGCTGTTTGAGGTTTGAACTGTACTATGGGATTGATCCCTGAGTCGGGAAGATATCCTGGAGAAGGAAATGGCAACACACTCCAGTATTCTTGTCTGGGAAATCCTGTGGACAGAGGAGCCTGGCAGACATGGCTGGGCACATGCACATGCATGTCATCAGGGGATGACCATGACAAATGTGAAAATTCTGCCAGGAAAGTGGAGTGATGTAAAGTTAAAAGTCAGTTGGTTAAAAAGGACAGAATTGCATAATAATGGTGACTAGATTGAGGAGTGTAATAAATCATTGACATTGTTATTAAAGGAACTATAAATGATTAAGCCTGAAAGGAAGAAGCAGGTGAGACAGGTGTTGAATTCATCAAGAAAGATGGAGGAATTGTGTTGATCATTTTGGGAGAGTTGCAAAGTGATATGGCATGCCTTCAAATAAACCATGATAACTAAGTTGAAAGCAGGAGAGCTGATGTTTCAGTGTGAGGTAGAAGTAGTGCAACAGTCTGGAATTTGTACCCAGAATATGGGCACAGTGGGTACAACTTCATCTTCAGCTGGGTGGAGAAGAGTGAGTGATAATATTGCCACTTTTGTGTTATCCTGGCTTTTATGTGTTAGCACTTTTGATTGCAAGTTACAAGTATACAATTCAAATTAATTTTTTAAAAGGAATTTCTTGATTCTCATAATTTAAAATCTACTTTTTGCATTTCTTAGTACTGGTGTTCAGGTGATGTGTCAGTCTATCTTTCTCTTCTTTGTTTTGTGAAAGTGAAATAACCAGAAGACTCTATAACATGATGGCAAAGGTAATTTTTGGGCAGCTTGAGGTCTACATAGTACTTAGTTAAACCATTCACTTTTCTCAGATAATACCAATAAAAATTAAAGGGATAACTTCACCTGGCTCTACTGCATTACATATTATCCTCAAACAAATTGCTATAAGCAGAGAGATCTTGTACTCTGCTTGGTGAAGCCTCATTCTTGTGTCCACCCTTCTGCAAGGGGTGAAGAATGGGCGACCCTTCTAAAACTGTGTAATATGAGATTCACTTTTGAAAAACAGGTTCTGTTTTGAAAGAAAAGGTTTCCCAAATCCTCAAAAACAATATTTATACACAATGTACTTGAGTCAGCATTTTTAAACTGAATTCATCTTTCTCTAAAAGTCGAATTATCCTTCTCTACATTATTTCTTATTCAGTGACTCCCCCTTTTTTTTCTGTTGCCCAAACAGATCATCTGGGAGTTACTAGATACAAGGAAACATAAAGACTCTTTCCTCTCACTTGGGGAGAGGAAATTTTTAAGTAAATTTATATTTACTTAAAAATCATTTGATGCAAACTATTTAGCTGTAATTAAGGCTTATAACACAACAAGGAACCAGATACTACTGGTTTCCTTACATTTATGGATGAATTAATCCCTCAAATATTTGTTCTTATGATTATTCTTTAATGAACTTGTTTTCATTAAGTGGTTAAAATGATAGAATATACAGTCAACAAACTTGAGTCTGGATCCCAGGGTACTCTGTCATTGGACAAGTTTCTTTATCTGTAAAATGGAGACAATTCAGAACTTTATTCAGAGATATGATATAAGGATACAATGACACAATGTATAAAATTTGATCTACATAATATCTGGTTCATGCTAACTGTTTAATTAATAATGTTAAACATTCAGGTCAGTTCAGTTCAGTTCAGTTCAGTAGCTCAGTCGTGTTCGACTCTGAGACCACATGAACTGCAGCACGCCAGGCCTCCTTGTCCATCACCAGCTCCCGGAGTTTACCCAAACTAATGTCCATTGAGTCAATGATGCCATCCAATCATCTCATCCTCTGTCATCCCCTTCTCCTCCTGCCCTCAATCTTTCCCAGCATCAGGATCTTTTCAAATGAGTCAGCTCTTCGCATCAGGTGACCAAAGTATTGGAGTTTCAGCTTCAGCATCATTCCTTCCAATGAGCACCCAGGACTGATCTCCTTTAGAATGGACTGGTTGGATCTCCTTGAAGTCCCAGGGACTCTCAAGAGTCTTCTCCAACACCACAGTTCAAAAGCATCAACTGCTATTATTAGAATGTACCTCTGTTTTGGGATTTGGTCTTTTTGTTATAGTTTTAAAATGAAAAATTATGCTATTATTCTTCTTTCTAGAATAGCAAATGTTTCTGATGTGACCTGGTGGTATCAAGGATAGGTTCCCATTTTAATGTTTACTTGTTGTAGCTAATCTGCTAGATTATTATATATATATATCAAAACAATAAGAAACTAGAGAAACATATCTAGTATCTGCTGCTGCTGCTGCTGCTAAGTCACTTCAGTCATGTCCGACTCTGTGCGACCCCATAGACATCAGCCCACCAGGCTCCCCCACCCCTGGGATTCTCCAGGCAAGAACACTGGAGTGGGTTGCCATTTCCTTCTCCAATTATCTAGTATATGACAGTACACTAAAACAATCAGAGCACTGGCCTCTTTTCAGACCCAAAGAAGGAAGATAAGGAAAGGAAAAGCTAACATGCTTAAGATTATAAAAGTGGGAGAAGGGTCAGAAAAATAGAAGAATTGAGTAAATTTAGAGGCATCTGTTTTGATCTATCTTTAATTTTGCTCTAGCAAACTGAGCCTCAATTTTTGTGGTTTTAAATGACTGCCTATCTGCCCTCCTTTTTTGCTTCTCCTCCCTTATTTAAATCTAACAATAGGGTTAATTAAGTGCTTTTGGAATATTACAGTGACTAGTCAAATTCAATGTGAATTGTTTAATCAATAAAGCAAATATGCATTCTTCAAACTATATTAGTTTTTCTTTTTTCTTCCACATAAGAATAATGTTATGTATGTACTTATGTAGAGCTTAAAAGATAGATAGCATAGGTAAAAATACCCATTGCAATTAGTCATTCCTTTCCAGTACGATAGACCTAAATATGAATAAAATGTTCATTATTCTTCTGAGCATGGATTAAACAAATATATGATATAAAGTCAAACTACCTTCATATTATCTTGGTCCTATGCCATTAGAATCTATTTAGAAAATGTGAACAAATCACATTATTTTAATAAGTGTTAGAGTTAGCATTTCTCTGTTGAGGACAAAAATTAGTGTAACACAGTTTGACCCTTTTAGCTTCTTCCCTTCTTCCTTACCAGGACAAGATGTGTGAATGTTCTAATTGATGATACTTTATAAAGCAGGAACTGGGTTAAACGCAGTTAGTATCATCACTGTTCCTTCCCTTATGAATCTGCCTTCTTCCAGAGAAAATGTATTGTACTCTATGCCAGTCCCTTTCATAAACTTCACTCAGAGTTTGTCAACCACCCCTGAAATTTTAAACATATAATTTTTTGTTAGGTCCATTGTCTTGTGCATTGTATAATATTAAGCAACATCCTTGGCTTATTTTACCCACTAGATGCCAGTGACTCTCTCCACCTTGTGATGACCAAAAACTTTCTACAGATATTGCCAGAGAGGAGGATCACTCCTAATGGAAAGCCACTGCTTTGAGGCTTCACAGGGACCACTGTTCCAGACTGAATGGAAGACTCAGCCTAATTCTGACTAACCCAGCAGAATCTGACAGTAACTCTGTCAGTAATAGTGTTTGTATTTTAAGCTCTGTCTGTGGAACTCCTGTTTTAATCTTTGAAATAGTCCAAACTCTAGAGGAGGGTGGTGATGGGACTTCTGTAACTTCAGTCATAAAGAATACAACTAGGTTTTCTTTGAAAAAAACTAACTATAAATGCAGTATGACCCCATGGATGAGAAGGAAGAAATAAAATATTTTAAAATGCTAAAATATAATTTTGACTTCCCTATCAATATTAATAACTTGTCCAAGAGCCACATTGTTGTTTATTAGGCATACTATTATTTATTTAGATATAGGATAGGTTGGCAAGTTTTTAAAGAGATCAGAAAATGTTCAGTGAATGGGATATATGTTCCTAGTCTCACTTTACCTAGGAACTATTCCTCACATTGTTGAGATTAACAGGCAGGAGTGTAGACTCTGGAGTCCAACAGGCTTGAGTCATTTATTAGATCTGTAACTGTTTTAATATAAATATTTTCTCTGATCTTGTTTTCTCACCTCTAAAAGAAGTTAATATCAGTACCTCCTTCATACATTTTTATTTTTGAGGATTACATTAGATAATGTGTGTCAAGTACTTATCACAATATCTGGCATGTAGAAAAGTCTAAAAAAATTATAGCCATTATTCTAATTTGCACTCAAAATGATGACAGCAAGACAAGTATCTATTCATGTTGTGCTTAGGGCAGAAAGCAGATGGATCACTGAGACTCTGGGATCAGCAGAGATAGAGAGATAAATTAGGGAATCAGACCACAGAGTGAAAGGCGGTTGCTGAGCAGGCTAAGAATGATGATGCAATAAAAGAGACCATGAGACTGTAGCTTCAGTGCTTAATGCATAATACAGCACAGTGAATCATGCAAACCCAAAGAGTGAGGGAGGGACATTTCCCAATCAGTCAGCAAAAACAAATCACAGAAAACATGGCCATCTTTAGTTACTTCCATTGGGAAGAAGAAATCTTGGTTGTTGGCAGATATGTTTTGGATTTAAGTGACTGTGGAAGGTGTCAAAGACTAGTAGGCAGGAAGCTTTTGAAAATCTTTCTACTTTATTTGTAGGTACCTGGAAAAGAAAGAGAATAAGATTACCCCAAGCACATGGTGTCAGTACCGAAATATTTCCTCTAACCATGAAATATTTATCACCCCATTGATTTGGAAATGATTGCTATTAATAAATAAAAATCACAATTGCTGTGCATATTGAAATTATCAACACAGAGAATATATAGCTTAATTTTCCAGTGCCTGTTTTGGTGGCTGTCATTTACCTCATTTATGAAAGGACTGTGTTCAAGCATTGTTAAAATGGAAATAGATGAACACAAAGGGACACAACCAACCATGTGAACACAGTGAATGTGTGTAGAAAACAGCTTCTCTCAGTTGTGTCTGACAGCTGTATTGATTCTAGTTGCGCCAGTGATGCCTGAGCTGGGACTGTTACCAGATAACTTGCCATAGCAGGTTAGAGAGACCTTTTCACATCGTGCTAAGTGGGATCAATGACCCTCAGGGTAAAACCATTCCCCTACCTGCTCAGCTGGTAAGATATTGAAATAAAGGTAGATAACAAGGAGGGAATCTGGTGGGCGATGTGAAGCAAAAAAACTAGTATTCTGCTTTCTTTCTGCCTCCTTAAAGATTTGCTTGATCACATTCATTTTGAAAGTCCTGTTGAGAGGACAGTAGAGAGTTGTCGTGAAGAAAATGTAAAAGAAAAGAAAATCATAAAGCTTAAGAAAGTTTCTTACACATTCTACACTTTGGAGAGTTTTTCAAGAAGAAAGAGAGTAATAGCTTTGATTGTTTAGTTGCCAATTTTCCCAGTTCTTTCTCAATGTACCTTTGGTTATCATGTAATTAAATACTCAGCACAAAGATTAGGCTGTTACAACTTCCTCATGAATGGGAGGAGCTCTGTACTCTGTGGAAACAGGAAATTCAATGTGATTACACATCTCTTTTAGCTTAAGACTTCTCAAAATTTGAAGAATTTAGGCCATTATAGTTCAAATTTAGCATAGTCCCTTCCCTACCTTCATTTCATATGGAATGAATGTTAAGTAGAAATCTAGCAAGAAGCTAAAATTTAGTCTTAGGAAATATTTTTTGTTTTGTTTTGTTTTACATTGGACAAAATCTTCAAAAGTATAAAACAATATATCAATAAGATATAGATCTTATTTTATGTGTGTTTCAATTTCTTCATTGTCCCTATAAATTTGTATTTTTGATGAAAATTGTCATGTAAAACAGTTAATTCACCATTAGAATGTCCCTGTGATGATTTACAACTATTCAATATATTTTAAAAATATATTTAAATATTGCTTGGGGATAAGTGAACTGTATTTTGAAAAACTTTAAGTAATTTTTGTCAAACTTTTTTGACCCAGTTTTGTGGTATAGTTTCTCAAAGGACTTTGAAAAAGTGAAAGTTCTAAGTTATTATTGTATATTATTTATACACACAGTGTAAAATTGAGAAATGAAGTCAAAACTCAAGTGCAAATTATGACTTAACATTTTGACCTTGGGAAGTTTGATATCGTAAGTTGATTTTATTTAAATTCAGTGTATTTCTTAGCTTGACTTCCAGTACAAAGCATGATAATCTTATGACTTAGCTCAACATTGTCCTTTTGTTAGGAGAAGAAGGAAGAGCTAGGGAAGGCTGGAACCTGGGAATTTGCCTAAATGTAGGATGCTCTTTCTGAGCTGCTGACAGAGGCAGTTTCCTTTAGCTAGAATGTCCACTACTCAGCTCAGTGCTACTTGTTCTTCAATGGTCAAATGCAAATATCACTCCTCCTTTTGTAAAACCTTAAAAATGTTTTCATAGTACTTTGTGAATATGTACGTGTGCCAGTTTCCCTGGTTTAAATACTATCTATCTGACTAAATTGCCACCTAGGTCTGATGCATCTTTATGACTATTTGGTTTCTTCTCTTATCATTCATTTAGTAAATAGTTGCTAAATAAATGCTAAATGAAAAGTTTATCCATCTTGGATAGTGAACCTGAAAGGGAATAAAACTCAGTGATGCTGAAAGTTTCACCTGTGTGTCTGAAAGATAGGGCATAACAAAAATAAAAAGTTGATTCATGATACAAGCATTTGTTCTGCCATCCATCTCTAAGCCTAGAAATCATTCACTAAAAGCTTCTAATTTATTTCTTGTGTCCAGTTAGTCATGGTTCTGATAGTTCTTCTCTGGCTCTAATTCTGTCCTCTTCCTTAGCATATCAAATGCTATGGTCCTAGTTTAGAACTTACCTTGCAATTCTACCAAGAAACATATTGCTGCTATTATATATAGACTTCCAATATACAAAATACTTGGTATATATTTGGTTTAAATTGTAATACTCATCTCACTCTTATCGGCTTATAATTCCATCTTAAATTTTCCTTAATTGAAAAGTTCTTACTAAATTCTCACTTTGTAGCCTATACTAGAGGATATAGGGGATATAAAAATAAATTTATATCACTAAATGCTTATCCTTGGGATTTTTATATCTCAGTAGAAAGAAAAAAAAAAGGAAGTATAACTCAATGACAACTGGGGCATGATGAACACCTTATAAATATTTGTGGAATGGCTAAGTAAAGTTTAGCTTTGTAAGATAGAGATCATAAGCACAATGATGGTGTACAAATGAAGGGAATCAATGAATTCTAAAGAACAAGAAGGAAATGCCCTTAAAAAAGATAGCTGAAAGTCAAAGGATTGGAGTAATTTGGGGAAATAGATAGTGGAAAACTATCAAGATGATAAAAACAGTAGGCTTGGATTTTAAGATCTTTAAAAAAGAGATGTTAATGCAGGGGCAGCAACGGAATTTTCACAGAAATTTTTCAGAAATAACCATACTGTATAGAAAGGCTTTATATATTCTGAGTTCACATCTTTTGCTTTCTTCATCATGTCATTTGGCTTTGACCTTGGATGTATCTCTAGATCCTGGCTTGTGTCCAATTGTTAGTGCTTGTTGGTGCTCACTAACACTGAGAGCTGCTTTCCCTAGTTTCTCTTTACCTGATTCCATCACATTTCTCACTCAGCATTGTTTTCGTGGATTAGATTCTTGGCATGCGTTACATGCCTTTGATTGATGTACCTTAGGTGTACCAGGAATAAATGATCTAATTTTGATAAGGATTGTAAGCTGGCACATGAACTGCAAGCTGGCGCTTCCATTTGAAAAACAGAAAACTTGCACAGTACAAAAAGAAATATTTCCAGCCAGAAACAAAGTAACAGATCTTTTCCTGGCTGGGTCAGAAAATGGCATCTGTTAAGCTCACCTGGCAGAATTGTAACTTTTGGTCCACAAGGGAGCTGATGAAAAGGAAAGTGCAAAATACACAGAGAGAACACAGGAGACACACACATCTTCCTAGGGAGATGTCAGTAATGAGGGGAATTTGCTTGTGTGCTACAGATGGCAGATGCCAGGACCATATAACGTGAATGAATGTGTATTTTGTCGCTGGTTTCTTAGTAGAAAAACACTCACTGTTTTCATTTTCTAAGTGTAGCTGTGGCTCTAAACTTATTCAGTAGTAATGGTCTGCATTCTGATAAGAACAAAAATAGATGTCTGAATCCACAAGTAGGATGGGTTCTGTTTAAAAGCAGAACTGAACTGCCTTTGGCAACACATTTCTAGAAGATGTTCATTTACAGCAAGAGGGAATTTATACATGATTGCTTTGCTGATATAGTCACTTAACACTTGTGTGTGGACATAAGTGGGAAAATTGCCCAATTTCAGTTTTCTGTTAAAAACTGACTCTGCTGGATATGTTCATTTACTATAGCTAAGCCAAATCATCTGAAATAGTTAAGAGTGAACAGAAGAATGAAGAGACATCGTTGAAAAGTGACGAAATTATCCAAGAAATGAAGTTAGGGGGAAAAAGTTAAGGGGAGAAAATATGACCCATATCATTCCATCATCCAGTTTCTTACCTTTTTTTTCAAGCTGCAGCTTTGAGAGAACTTTAATCTGTATTCCTGGTCTATGCTTTTTTTCATTGTATGTTATTTGTACAACCAAAGAACAGACACAGATGTCCTGAGACCATAATCTTCTTGGAGACACATTTTACCGGGATTCGGTGTAATCATCAGATACATTATATCCAAATTTTACATCCAAAATGAAAAAACATAGAAAATAAAGACCAGGAGATAGAGTGAAAAGTAATATATAATTAACATTTCAGAATATATATTATGGAAGAGTTAAAAACCATTCAGGGCCAAAAGCTGCATGAAGAATTTAGCAGACTGTTCAAATGGAGAGAGATGGATTTGTACATTTGTTTCTGCTCTGGCTGTAGTCTGACTGCGGTTACCAGCACTCTAACTGATATCCCTTAGTCTCCAGGGCAACATTCAAACTCACGGACAGAAACAAAACAGAAATGGTTGAGCTCAGAAGAGAGCATTTATGAGACCATTGCAAAGAGCTATTTAAAAGGTTTTCAAAATATGGTTTTAATATTGCTCAGTGACTTCATTCTGAGAACTCTTAAAGGCACTTGCCTTAAAAATTGTAAGCTCATAAACACTGCTCTTACTTTTTCTTTCTTTTACAATTCCACTCTGTTAGTTTCAACAATGAAAAATGTACAAGATTGGTTTTTGTGATAATCGTAGAGCTCAAATCATACTTTGGTATCCAGCAGCCAAAATCATTAAATTCTAATATGGCTATCTTAAAAAATAGATATTAACATACCTAAAATGATGTCAACATTTTATGTTGATGCTAAGGAGATCTTTACTTTTGTCACTGGGGTCTGCCAGTAAGTATTTATCTTGCCAGCACCCTTTGGGTTATATTTATGTATACTACTTTCATTTTTTCAGTTCTCTTGTGGACCAACAAAAAAGAATGTGAAAGTTTAAAATAGTTTTAGGTGTCAGAGTGTTTAATAGAAGTTATTTTCTTAAAGCCCACATTTACTAGCTCTTTAGCTAGAAGTTTGTGTTACAAACATTATCACTAATAATTACAGAAAGAATAAGGATGGTTCTCAGCTTTAACACTCTGCAAAATTGCTTAGATTTTTGTGGTTATTTGCAGTTATATATGTGAAATTTTAAAATTCTCAATTAAATTGTTGGATAGGTAGTCATTAATATGGTTCAAATATATAAATAAAATACAATAAAAATTTACTCAGTTGCTTTCCTCATAGGAAACTACTGATACTGTATTTTTTCCATGGGTGATCCTTCAAATAAATTCTTTGGAAATTAATAAACATATGAAAATAAATAACTAAAGTCAACTATTTACCATAAATGGCACTATTATATAAAACATTCCATGAATTTTGATATTATTTTATTCATACTATAATTGCAATTATAGTTTTCAATATACAATTCATATAACAATAAATATGCCTTATGACATATTTTGAAAAGTGCTACAAACTCATAATTCTGAACTATGGTGTGTCAACAATGCCATTGTGGTAGATAAACTTTAAGGTGTTCCACTATGTTCCCTTCCCTGGATGGAGGGAATAGCAACCCAGTCTAGTATTCTTGCCTGGAGAATCCCATGGACAGAGGAGCTTGGCGAGCACCATTCCATGGGGTCAAAAAGAGACATAACTGAAGTGACTTAGCATGAACATATACACTATATTCCTAGACTTCCAATGTTTACACTAATATGTATCCTGGAGTGTAGGAGGGATAAGTGATTTGCCTCTAAACAGTAGCCTTGTAAATGTTAATAGCTTGTTCCTCCTGTGATTATGTTACCTGTGTAAGAATACATCTTCTTAGCTAATTTGCTCTAGAGGTTTTCTTTGCTGGTTTGATAAGGAAAGTAGCTATATTAGGAAAGCACATATGGGAAGAATCTGCCAGCAGCCTCTCAAAGTTGAGGACATCCTACAACCAACAGTCATCCTGAAGCCAGCTTCTCAGCCTTACAGAATCAAGAAAACAAATTCTACCAATGATCTGATGGGAAAATTAAACAACTTGGAAGTGAGATACTCCTAATCAGACAGCCTTCTGAATCGGCTTGTCAATCACCCACATGAAGCCTTGTGGGGCCCTAATCAGAAGATCCAGCTGAATCATGCCTGGATTTCCGACCCAAACAAATTATGAGACAATAAACTTGTTAACTGCGACGGCGTACATAGAGCGGCTGAGAGGAGCTACCCCACGTCCGAGGTCAGGGGCAG
This sequence comes from Bos mutus, assembly GCF_027580195.1. Taxonomy (NCBI): domain Eukaryota; kingdom Metazoa; phylum Chordata; class Mammalia; order Artiodactyla; family Bovidae; genus Bos; species Bos mutus. The sequence continues at coordinate 39,155,330 of NC_091628.1, read as the reverse complement.
AAGCTGGGAGGACCCCATGCCCGAGGGGCGGTGGCCAAGAGGAGTTACACCACGTCCGAGGTCAGGGGCAGCGGCCGAGAGTGCCAGGCTGCCACAGTGCATGAATGGCCGAGAGGAGCTATCCAACATCTGAGGTCAGGGGTGGCAGCCGGGAGGAGCAACCCCACCTCCAAGGAGCAATGGCTACTCAGGCGCAGGAGGGCCTAGAGGAGCTATTCCAAATTCAAGGTAAGGAGGGGTGGCGGTGAGGAAATACCCCTCGTCCAAGGTAAGAGAAACCCAAGTAAGACGGCAGGCATTGAGAGAGGGAATCAGAGGGCAGACACACTGAAACCATAATCACAGAGAACTAGTCAATCTAATCACACTAGGACCACAGCCTTGTCTAACTCAATGAAACTAAGACATGCCCGTGGGGCCACCCAGATGGGTGGGTCATGGTGGAGACAGCTGACAGAATGTGGTCCACTGGAAAAAGGAATGGCAAACCACTTCAGTACTCTTGCCTTGAGAACCCCATGGACAGTATGAAAAGGCAAATTGATAGGATACTGAAAGAGGAACTCCCCAGGTCAGTATGTGCCCAATATGCTACTGGAGATCAGTGGAGAAATAACTCCATAAAGAATGAAGGGATGGAGCCAAAGCAAAAACAATACCCAGTTGTGGATGTGACTGGTAATAGAAGCAAGGTCTGATGCTGTAAAGAGCAATATTGCATAGGAACCTGGAATGTCAGGTCCATGATCAAGGCAAATTGGAAATGGTCAAACAAGAGATGGTGAGAGTGAATGTTGACATTCTAGGAATCAGTGAACTAAAATGGACTGGAATGGGTGAAATTAACTCAGATGACCATTATATCTACTACTGCAGGTAGGAAACTCTTAGAAGAAATGGAGTAGCCATCATGGTCAACAAAAGAGTCTGAAATGCAGTACTTGGATGTAATCTCAAAAATTACAGAATGATCTCTGTTCGTTTCCAAGGCAAACCATTCAATATCACAGTAATCCAAGTCTATGCCCCAACCAGTAACGCAGAAGAAGCTGAAGTTGGATGGTTCTATGAAGACCTCCAAGACCTTTTAGAACTAACACCCAAAAAAGATGTCCTTTTCATTATAGGTGACTGGAATGCAAAAGTAGGAAGTCAAGAAACACCTGGAGTAACAGGAAAATGTGGCCTTGGAGTACAGAATGAAGCAGGGCAAAGACTAATAGAGTTTTGCCAAGAAAATGCACTGGTCATAGAAAACATCCTCTTCCAACAACACAAGAGAAGACTCTATACATGGACATCACCAGAAGGTCAACACTGAAATCAGATTGATTATATTCTTTGCAGCCAAAGATGGAGAAGCTCTATATAGTCAACACAAATAAGACCAGGAGCTGACTGTGGCTCAGATCATGAACTCCTTATTGCCAAATTCAGACTGAAATTGAAGAAAGTAGGGAAAACCACTAGACCATTCAGGTATGACCTAAATCAAATCCCTTATGATTATACAGGGAAGTGAGAAATAGATTTAAGGGACTAGACCTGATAGATAGAGTGGCTGATGAACTATGGATGGAGGTTCGTGACATTATGCAGGACAGAGAGATCAAGACCATCCCCATGGAAAAGAAATCCAAAAAAGCAAAATGGCTGTCTGAGGAGGCCTTACAAATAGCTGTGAAAAGAAGAGAAGTGAAAAGCAAAGGAGAAAAGGGAAGATATAAGCATCTGAATGCAGAGTTCCAAAGAATAGCAAGAAGAGATAAGAAAGCCTTCCTCAGCGATCAATGCAAAGAAAAACAGGAAAACAACAGAATGGGAAAGACTAGAGATCTGTTCAAGAAAATTAGAGATGCCAAGGGAAGATTTCATGCAAAGATGGGCTCGATAAATCACAGAAATGGTATGGACCTAACAGAAGCAGAAGATATTAAGAAGAGGTGGCAGGAATACATGGAACTGTACAAAAAAGATCTTAATGACCAAGATAATCACGATGGTGTGATCATTCACCTAGAGCCAGACATCCTGGAATGTGAAGTCAAGTGGGCCTTAGAAAGCATCACTACAAAGCTAGTTGAGGTAATGGAATTCCAGTTGAGCTATTTCAAATGCTGAAAGATGATGCTGTGAAAGTGCTGCACTCAATATGCCAGCAAATTTGGAAAACTCAGCAGTGGCCACAGGACTGCAAAAGTTCAGTTTTCATTCCAATCCCAAAGAAAGGCAGTGCCAAAGAATGAGCAAACTACCACACAGTTGCACTCATCTCACATGCTAGTAAAGTAATGTTCAAAATTCTCTAAGCCAGGCTTCAGCAATATGTGAACCGTGAACTTCCAGATGTTCAAGCTGGTTTTAGAAAAGGCAGAAGAACCAGAGACCAAATTGCCAACATCCACTGGATCATGGAAAAAGTAAGAGAGTTCCAGAAAAACATCTATTTCTGCTTAATTGACTATGCCAAAGCCTTTGACTGTGTGGATCACAATAAACTGGAAAATTTTTCAAGAGATGGGAATACCAGACCACCTGACCTGACTCTTGAGAAATATATATGCAGGTCAGGAAGCAACAGTTAGAACCAGACATGGAAGAATAGACTGGTTCCAAATAGGAAAAGGAGTATGTCAAGGCTGTATATTGTCACCCTGCTTATTTAACTTATATGCAGAGTACATCATGAGAAACGCTGGACTGGAAGAAGCACAAGCTGGAATCAAGATGGCCGGGAGAAATATCAATATCCTCAGATTATGCAGATGACACCACCCTTATGGCAGAAAGTGGAGAGGTACTAAAAAGCCTCTTGATGAAAGTGAAAGAGGAGAGTGAAAAAGTTGGCTTACAGCTCAACATTCAGAAAATGAAGATCATGGCATCCGGTCCCATCACTTCGTGGGAAATAGATGGGGAAACAATGGAAACAGTGTCGACTTTATTTTTGGGGGCTCCAAAATCACTGCAGATGGTGACTGCAGCCATGAAATTAAAAGACGCTTACTCCTTGGAAGGAAGGTTATGACCAACCTAGATAGCATATTGAAAAGCAGAAACATTGCTTTGCTAACAAAGGTCCGTCTAGTCAAGGCTATGGTTTTTCCAGTGGTCATGTATGGATGTGAGAGTTGGACTGTGAAGAAAGCTGAGTGTTGAAGAATTGATGCTTTTGAACTGTGGTGTTGGAGAAGACTCTTGAAAGTCCCTTGAACTGCAAAGAGATCCAACCAGTCCATTCTAAAGGAAATCAGCCCTGGGTGTTCTTGGGAATGAATGAAGCTATAGCTGAAACTCCAGTACTTTGGCCACTTCATGAGAACAGTCGACTCATTGGAAAAGACGCTGATGCTGGGAGGGATTGGGAGCAGGAGGAGAAGGGGACGACAGAGGATGAGATGGCTGGATGGCATCACTGACTCGATGGATGTGAGTCTGAGTGAACTCCGGGTGTTGGTGATGGACAGGGAGGTCTGGCGTGCTGCGATTCATGAGGTCGCAAAGAGTCAGACACGACTGAGTGACTGAACTGAACTGAACTGAAACTTGTTAACTAGTAGAAGATCACTATACACATGTATATTCATTTGAGACGTGTGCCGATGAACAACAATGAGATGAGATGAAAATGTAAAATGAAGATGAATATCGTTTAACATGAGAGATAAAGATTATTAACAGAATATATTAGTCTGTGTTAAGTGATAGAACACAATACTTGTTTGATGGTAACAAGATACATCTTCTAAATAAAAAACAGTATAATATGGTGTTTCTTGTATATATATCAACATATGAGGGCAATGAAGCTATAAACAAGAATAAATATGTCTCATAAAAGCATACATAATCCTTGGGAAAAAAGATATGATAAACCTAGACTATGTATTTAAAAGCAGTGATGTAATTTTGCCACCAAAGGTCCATATAGTCAAAGATATACTTTTATTTCCCAGGAGTCATGTACAGTTGGACCGTGAAAAAGGTTGATCACTGAAGAATTAATGCATTTGAATTGTGATGCTGGAGAAGACTCTTGAGAGTCCTTTGGACAGCAAGGAGATCAAACCTGTCAATCCTAAAGGAAAGCAACCCTGAATATTCATTGGATGGACTGATGCTGAAGTTCCAGTACTTTGGCTACCTAATAGGAAGAGTGGAGTCACTGGAAAAGACCCTCATGCTGGGAAAGATTGAGGGCAAGAGGAGAAGAAGGCAGCAGAGGATGAGATGGTTAGATAACATCACTGACTCAATGGACATGCAATTGAAGAAACTCTAGGAGATAGCGAAAGACAGGGAAGCCTGACGTGATGCAGTTTGTGGAGTCACAAAGAGTTAGACAGCACTTAGTGACTAAATGATAAGAGCATGGCATGCACCATGATTTTTATTAAAGTTAAAAATAAGAGCTATTGCTAAAGATTATGACAAATATAACTGACATATACCAAAGTAATGATCACATTCTATTTGATCTTTAAAAGTTGTCAATTTAATATATATTCTATTTAAAATTTATTTATTCTTTCAGTGACTTGCAGTAAATGTTATATTGGCCTTTTAGTATTTCCTTGTTCTACTCATAGGTTAAGAAGGTATCATTCATATGAAGAACACTAATGATTCTTTGGTCCTTTGGGATTTTAGGGGGAAAATTAAGGAACTGTAAAAGAAATTGGCTTGAATGAATATTCTTTAGGCTTTGACTTTTATTCTCCAAATTTCTTACACCTGTCCCCTTACAAAGGCTCCACTTTGCTGCTTTTGACAAGCCCATGAAGTTGAGAACCTGATACAAATCCTGAAGCAGGACTTTTTTCCCCCTTGTTTCTCTTTTAATTTTTGTGACTTTGTCATCTGTATGCAGGTCAGGAAGCAACAGTTAGAACTGGACATGGAACAACAGACTGGTTCCAAATAGGAAAAGGAGTTTGTCAAGGCTGTATATTATCACCCTGCTTTTTTTAACTTATATGCAGAGTACATCATGAGAAACACTGGGCTGGAAGAAACACAAGCTGGAATCAAGATTGCCGGGAGAAATATCAATAACCTCAGATATGCAGACGACACCACCCTTACGGCAGAAAGTGAAGAGGAACTCAAAAGCCTCTTGATGAAAGTGAAAAGGGAGAGTGAAAAAGTTGGCTTAAAGCTCAACATTCAGAAAACTAAGATCATGGCATCTGGTCCTGTCACTTCATGGGAAATAGATGGGGAAACAGTGGAAACAATGTCAGACTTTATTTTTCTGGGCTCCAAAATCACTGCAGATGGTGACTGCGGCCATGAAACTAAAAGACGCTTACTCCTTGGAAGGAAAGTTATGTCCAACCTAGATAGCATATTCAAAAGCAGAGACATTACTTTGCCAACAAAGGTTCGTCTAGTCAAGGCTATGGTTTTTCCAGTGGTCATGTATGGATGTGAGAGTTGGACTGTGAAGAAAGCTGAGCGCTGAAGAATTGATGCTTTTGAACTGTGGTGTTGGGGAAGACTCTTGAGAGTCCCTTGGACTGCAAGGAGATCCAACCAGTCCATTCTGAAGGAGATCAGCCTTGGGATTTCTTTGGAGGGAATGATGCTAAAGCTGAAACTCCAGTACTTTGGCCACCTCATGCAAAGAGTTGACTCATTGGAAAATACTGTGGTGCTGGGAGGGACTAGGGGCAGGAGGAGAAGGGGACAACAGAGGATGAGATGGCTGATGGCATCACTGACTCAATGATGTGAGTCTGAGTGAACTCCAGTAGTTGGTGTTGGACAGGGAGGCCTGGCGTGCTGGGATTCATGGAGTCTCAAAGAGTCGGACACGACTGAGCTGAACTGAACTGAAATGAAATGAAAGAGCCCAGTGGTATGGGCATGGGAATATGGCCCAGGATTGTCACTTTACCAGTTTTAATTTTAGGCTTTATGTTAGTGGGTCAAAAGTAGAAAATATATAAGGTAGGTCAGTTCAAGGATTCCAAATGTAGTATTTCTTTTAATAACCTTTTTATTTTAGAATATTTTTGGTTTACAGATGAGTGTGACTATAGAAAAGACAGTTGCTATATACTCCAAAATCATTTTCCAAATTATTTAAGTTCTATTCATTCACTCAGTACGGTATGATTCTTTGCAACCCCATGGACTGCAGCATGCAAGGCTTCCTGTCCTATATCAACCCCCGAAGCTTTCTCAAATTCATGTCTACTGAATCAGTGATGCCATCCAACAATATCATCATCTGTTGTCCCCTTCTCCTCCTGTCTTAAATCTTTCCCAGCGTCAGGATCTTTTCAAATAAGTCAGATCTTCACATCAGGTGGCCAAAGTATTGGAGTTTCAGACTCAGCATCAGTCTTCCAATGAATATTCAGGATTGATTTCCTTTAGGATGGACTGGTTTGTTCTCCTTGCAGTCTAAGGGACTCTCAAGGGTCTTCTCCAAAACCAGAGTTTGAAAGCATTAATTCTTTGGTGCTCAGCTTTCTTTTTGGTCCAACTCTCACATCCATGCATGACTACTGAACAATCATAGCTTTGACTAGATGGACCTTTGTTGGCAAAGTAACGTCTCTGCTTTTTAATATGCTGTCTAGTTTGATCATAGTTTTTATTTCAAGAAGCAAGCATCTTTTAATTTCATGGCTGCAGTCACCATCTGCAGGGATTTTGAAGCCCTCCAAAATAAAGTGTGTTTCCATTGTTTCCCCATCTATTTTACATGAAGTGATGAAACCAGAAGCCATGATCTTAGTTTTCCAAATATTCAGGTTTAAGCCAACTTTTTCAGTCTCCTCTTTCACTTTCATCAAGAGGCTCTTTAGCTCTTGGTTTCTGCCACAAGTGTGGTATCATCTATGTATCTGAAGTTATTGATATTCCTCCTGGCAATCTTGATTCCAGCTTGTGCTTCATCCAGCCCAGCATTTCGTATAATACATTCTGCATATAAGTTAAATAAGCAGGATGACAATATACAACCTTGACATACTCCTTTACCTATTTGGAACCAGTTTGTTGTACTACATCTGGTTCTAACTGTTGCTTCTTGACCTGCATACAGATTTCTCAGGAGGCAGGTAAGGTGGTCTGGTATTCCTATTACTTGAAGAATTTCCCACAGTTTGTTGAGATCCACACAATCAAGGCTTTGGTGTAGTTATAAAGCAGAAGTAGATGTTTTTCTGGAACTCTCTTGATTTTACAGTGATCCAAGGGATGTTGGCAATTTGATCTCTGGTTTCTCTGCCTTTTCTAAATCCAGCTTGAACATCTGGAAGTTCACAGTTCACAAACTGTTGAAGCCTGGCTTGGACAATTTTGAGCATTACTTTGCTAGCCTGTGAGATGAGTGTAATTGTGTGATAGTTTGAACATTCTTTGGCATTGCCTTTCTGACCTTTTCCAGACTTTTGGCCACTGCTGAGTTTTTCAAATTTGCTGGCATATTCAGTGGAGCACTTTTACAGCATCAACTTTTAGGATTTGATGTAGCTCAGGTGGAATCCCGTCACCTCCACTTGCTTTGTTCATAGTGATGCTTCCTAAGGCCCACTTGACTTCACATTCTAGAATTTCTAGCTTTAGATGAATGGTCACACCATTGCAGTTATCTGGGTCATTAAGATCTTTTTTGTATAGTTCTTGTGTGTATTCTTTCCCCCTCTTCTTAATATCTTCTGCTTCTCTTAGATACATACCATTTATGTCCTTTTTGTGCCCATCTTTACATGAAATGTTCCCTTGGTATCACTAGTTTTCTTGAAGAGCTCTCTAGTCTTTCCATTTTATTTTTGTTTCTATTTCTTTGTATTTATACATGAGGAAGGCTTTCTTATCTCTCTATGCTATTCTTTCTTCATTCAAATGGGTGTATCCTTTCTTTTATCCTTTTGCTTTTCACTTCTCTTCTTTTCTCAGATATTTGTAAGGCCTCCTCAGTCCACCATTTTGCCTTTTTGAGTTTCTTTTCTGTGGATGATCTTGATCACTGCTTGCTGTACAGTGTCACGTACCTCCATCCATAGTTCTTCAGGCACACTGTATATCAGATCTATTCCTTGACTCTATTTGTCGCTTCCACTGTATAATCATAAGGGATTTGATTTAGATCATACTTGAATGGTCTAGTGGTTTTCCCTACTTTCTTCAATTGAAGTGTAATTTGGCAAAAAGGAGTTCTTGATCTGAGCCACAGTCAGTTCCCAAATTATTTACATCTACATTAATATACTGTCACATCTAATGAGCTGCTATTGCACTTGTTAGCAACTAAAACTCATAGTCCACCCCCCCCCATATTTCTTTGGTTTTCATCTAATGCCTTTTATCTATTCCAGAATCTCATCCTGCATGCCACATAGTGATTAGTCATCATGTCCCCTTTAGGTTCTTTTTAACTATAGACTCTCTCACTCTTCCCTTGTTTTGAATAATCTTGGCAGTTTTGAGGAGTACTGCTCAGGCATTTTTTAGACTGTCCCTCAACTAGAATTTGTCTCATGTGTTTCTTTTTATTGAACTGAGGTTGTGGATTTTTGGTTGGAGAACCAGAGACAGGTTCTATTCTCATTAGATCATATCAAGAGTACATACATCAACATGATCTATTGTTGATATTAATTATGATCACAAAAATGAGGGAATGTTTGCCATGTTTCTCTACTATGAAGTTATTTGTTTTTGTTTTTCTTTTCTTTCTTTCTCTTTTCAAAGTGTATTCTTTGGAAACAAGTCACTATTCAATCCACACTTAAGAACAGAATTTTTCTATATAGTGTTTTAACAGTAGTGATTACCAGGATAGAATTCTTATTTGGGATACAGTAAAATGTTATAATGATAATATAGATGTGTTGGCATAGCCATATAACATGTGTTCTCAAATATCTACCTAATTTATTTATGCATTTTATCAATATCTATCTAAAAAAAACTTTTGCTTTCTAAGTTGTGCACACTTCAGTGGTAGGGATGAACTCCAGAGACCCAAAGAGATATAGTTATATTTTAGAAGACTGTGAGTTTTCAAACTATCTTGTGAAACCTTGTTAAATAAACTATATTTTAGAAACCATAGAATAGAATGAAAAGAAAAACACTATAAAAAAAAGGAAGAAAATTCATAATGGAATTCAGGAATAGAAAAGATTCTCTGGGTTGCAGACATCTATATCAAAAGAGCTATAAAGGAAACTTATAGGAGCTGTATATAATTTATATTAGCAGTCATACAAAACAGATTTGCAGGATATTTAGAATCAACCAGCAAGGAAAAATAAAGAAAAATGTTAAAATTTTCACAACCAAAATATACTTGATACTTGAAATATATATGCATGTATCAGTTCAGTTCAGTTCAGTTCAGTTGCTCAGTTGTGTCCAACTCTTTGTGACCCCATGAATCGCAGCACACCAGGCCTCCCTGTCCATCACCAACTCCCAGAGTTCACCCAAACTCATGTGCTTCGAGTCGGTGATGCCATCCAGCCATCTCATCCTCTGTTGTCTCCTTCTCCTCCGCCCCTAATCCCTCCCAGCATCAGGGTCTTTTCCAATGAGTCAACTTTTTGCATGAGGTGGCCAAAGTATTGGAGTTTCAGCCTCAGCATCAGTCCTTCCAATGAATACCCAGGACTGGCAGCCTTTAGGATGGACTGGTTGGATCTCCTTGCAGTCCAAGAGACTTGCAAGTGTCTTTTCCAACACCACAGTTCAAAAGCATCAATTCTTCAGCGCTCAGCTTTCTTCATAGTCCAACTCTCATATCCATACATGACCACAGGAAAAATCATAGCCTTGACTAGACGGACCTTTCTTGGCAAAGTAATGTCTCTGCTTTTGAATATGCTATATAGGTTTGTCATAACTTCCTTCCAAGGAGTAAGCATCTTTTAATTTCATGGCTGCAATCACCATCTGCAGTGATTTTGGAGCCCCAAAAAAATAAAGTCTGCCACTGTTACCCCATCTATTTCCCATGAAGTGATGGGACCGGATGCCATGATCTTAGTTTTGTGAATGTTGAGCCTTAAGCCAACTTTTTCACTGTCCTCTTTCAATTTCATCAAGAGGCTCTTTAGTTCTTCACTTTCTGCCATAAGGGTGGTGTCATCTGCATATCTGAGGTTATTGATATTTCTCCCGGCAATCTTGATCCCAGCTTGTGCTTCTTCCAGCCCAGCATTTCTCATGATGTGCTCTGCATACACAATATGCATGCATTGGTGGCTCAGACGGTAAAGAATTCACCTGCCATGCAGGAGATCAGGGTTCGATCCCTGGGTTGAGGTCTGCTGGAGGGCATGACAACCGACTCCAGTGTTCTTGCCTGAAGAATCCCCATGGACAGAGGACCCTGCTGGGCTACAGTCTATGGGGTTGCAAAGAGTTGGACATGACTGAGTGACTAACAACACAGCGTAGATATAATATGTATAAATATGTATGTATTCTAAGGAATTTGGTGTAGTCATGAATCTATACCAATGTAGAACAAATGTTCTGTGCCATTCATACCATTGTGCTATTCATATCATTTTAGATCCAATTTCCAGCTAATATGGCAAGAAATAACCACAAAATTTTACTTGCAAACTGGGGAGATTAATACATTGTATCTAGTATGAAATGCATCTCAAATAACAGATGTGGTTCTCTGGTTCATTTATCTGAGTAATGTAGATATAAGAAAATTTTGAAGCCTGGTCAGAAAAGATAATCATTTCTGTTTCTTTAAGACTTCTTCATTTTTGTCCTCTTCCTTTGTCCTGAGGCTGCTTTCTTCATGATAAAAGGTAATGTAGAATAACAGCTTCTTCATTTTTGTATAGGTGGAGGAAAAAACAGTTCCAACCTAGTTATTTGAAGGATAGTACTGCAGTTCTCTCACAATTTAACTGATCCTTTTGAGTAAGGGGATGAAATTTGTTGCTTGGTTTAACAGAGTTTGCTACCACCCACTACTCTCAGCATGCACCTCCTCAATTCCATCTGCTGGTCAGTTTGTTTCTCAAGCACAAGGGCTCTATGCTAGGCCTGAGAGTGAAAGTGATAGTCCCTCAGTCTTGTCTGACTCTTTGTGATCCCATGGACTGTAGCCTGCCAGTTTCCTTTGTCCGTGGAATTCTCCAGGCAAGAATTCTGGAGTGGGTAGGCCTGAAAAAGTGAAAATGAAAGTCACTCAGTTGTGTTCGACTCTTGCCTGACATTCTCCTCTGTCCATGGAATTCTCCAGGCCAGAACACTGGAGTGGGTAGCTGTTCCCTTCTCTAGGGGATTTTTCCCAACCAAGGGATCAAACCCAGGTTTCCCACATTGTAAGTGGATTTGTTGTCATATGAACTACCAGGGAAGTCTAGGTAGGCCTATGAATACCCAAAGGAAAACATGGAAATTATTCAGAAGAAGGAAATACAGTGGTCAAATATAGCAAATGTTCTATGCCAAGACATATTTAGAAGCATGTTTTTCTGCTTTTACTATTAATAATATTCTGTTAGATATCAGTTCTCATATATGTTCCACTTATTATTCAGTGAATATGATCCATGTATTTTTTAACTATAACTTAATAATCACATAATTTCAAAATCAAATCTTGTCATATACTAGTTATGCAGTTATTTCAAGAAAGTGAGAACACTGAAAACGTAATGATTTTGATTATTACCAATAATATAGTTACTCTAAATTAAGGAAATACATGGTTCCACGAATAGATTGTGAATTCAGGTGTATAACTTTTGTCTCCCGGAAAGATTTTAAGTTTTGAATACAAAAATCACATTTTGCTGCTCAGTTTTCTCATAGCCCAATCTGTGAAATATTTCTCAGTATATGATTTCTAGATAAAACTGGAGTAAATAAATAACTTTTTATAGTCTCTAGATTGGTAAAATGTGAATGCAAAAATTTTAATTTTGGGCAAATGTTCTTGGAATGAAACAATTATGTTTTATATTTGTTTATTTTTGTAAGGGTTCATTGATGTACTACATATCTGACATTATTGTTATCGTTGATACTTAGCATAAATATAACATGCTGAATATTCAAAATGCTATAATCATTAATTAGTCATAATTCATAGGTAATACAGTGATTAGAGAAAATTGTTACAAACAATGCAGATTGCTAGTCTGAAGGAATAACCATTTACAAGTGAATGTTTTCCAGAGTAAAAGTTACTAGTCTATAGAATTTTTGAGCTTCTTGATTGATATATATGCAAAGCTATATATAAGTTAAAAATATATTTATTAGAGCTATGGCATTTGTACTTGCTATTTAGTGTTATGACATTTGGATACCCTCTGTTCTGGGCAGCTTGCTTATAAATTTGCTTAGGTTTTTCCATTCTTTTGAAGTTACAGATTAAAAGTTCTGATGAAGAAGATGGCAGAGGTGAAGGACATGTGCTCAATTCCTCCTGTAAGAACACCGAAATCACAACTAATGGGTGAACAACCATTGACTGGAGGACACTTGAACCCACCCCAGAAGACACCCCACATGAAAGACAAAAGACACCACAATGATATGGTAGGAGGGGTGCAATAACGATTAAAATCAAATCCCATACCAGCCAGGTGGTCAGCCCACAAACTGGAAAACAATTAAACCACAGAATTTTGCCCACTGCTGTGAAGGTTCTGAGCTCCAGTTCATGTTTACCTGCCTAGAGGTACATCAAAGGAACTAAGAATACCAAGAAATCTGACTTTGAAGACTAATGGAATCTGATTTCAGGACTTCCTTGGGGCTGGGGGAAACAGACTCTTGGAGGGCACACACACAATCTTGTGTACATCAAGATCCACGGGAAAAGAGTAGTGACCCTGTAGAAGACTGAACCAAGCCTACCTGCTAGTGTTGGAGGGTCTTTTGTAGAGGTATGAAGCGGCTGTGGCTCACTTTGGGGACAAGGGCACTGGCAGCACAAGTGCTAGGAAACACTCACTGGCATAAGCTCTCCTGAAGGCCACCGAGAGCCCCACCACAGAGCCTGGGGGCTACAGGGCTAGGTTGCCACAGGTCAAAAAACTAACAAAGTGGGAATGCACCCCCTACATCAGCAGACAAAAGTGGAGTCAAGTTTTACTGAGCTCAGCCCTGCCCACCGGACAGAGCAAGACCCAATTCTACCCACCACCAGTCCCTCCTATTAGGAAGCTTGCACCAGCCTCTTAGATAGCCTCATCTATGAAAGGGCAGACAGCAGAACCTAGAACTATAATCCTGCAACTTCCAGAATGAAAAACACAATCATGAAAAATCAGAGGATTATTTCCAAGATGAAAGAACAAGAAAGAAACAACTAAACAAACAAACAAAACTAAATGAAGCAAAGATAAGCAATCTTCCAATAAGGGAATTCAGACAATGATAGTGAAGATGATCCTGGATCTCAGGAAATGAATGCAGGCAAAGATTGAAATGATACAAGAGATATTTAGCAAAGACTTAGAAGAGCTAAAGAACAAACAGAGATGAACAATACAATGACTGAAATGAAAAATACACTAGTACAAATTAATAGAATAACTGAGGCAGAAGAATGGATAAGTAATCTGGAAGAGAGAATAGTGGAAATCACTGCTGCAATTTGGGCTTCCCTTGTGGCTCAGCTGGTAAATAATCCACCTGCAAAGTGGGAGACCTGGGTTTGATCTCTGGGTTTGGAAGATCCCCTGGAGAAGGGAAAGGCTACCCACTCCAGTATTCTGGCCTGGAGAATGCCATGGACTGCATAATCCATGGAGTCTCAAAGAGTTGGACATGATTGAGTGACTTACATTAGCTACTGCTGCAAAACAGAAAAAAAGAATGAAAAAAAATGAAGATAGCCTAAGAGATCACTAGCACAATATTATGGAGAAGGCAATGGCACCCCACTTCGATACTCTTGCCTGGAAAATCCCATGGACAGAGGAGACTGGTGGGCTGCAGTCCATGGGGTCACTAAGAGTCGGACACTACTGAGCGACTTCACTTTTCACTTTCATGCATTGGAGAAGGAAATGGCAACCCACTCCATTGTTCTTGCCTGGAGAATCCCAGGGACCGGGGAGCCTGGTGGGCTGCCGTCTATGGGGTCACACAGGGTCGGACATGACTGAAGCAACTTAGCAGCAGCAGCACAATATTAAGCACACCAACATTTGCATTATACATCTAGCCTGTTCTTAGAACAATTACCTCATTGTTTCTTATGCTTATGAACTGTTTTTACTATTGTATTATGGATCCTGCTCATAATGCCAATTGCTTGCTGCGCATACTGTTCTCTGAACCCAGGGTAAGCAAGGCATGAGCCAAGAGGATGGAAGAAGAATCGATGAGCCATGGGAACTGCAGACACATTTATTCTCTCCTGGCTGGTATGGAGGCCATAACACAGCCTCTCTCCTGGCTGACACAGCAGCCATAGCAGCAGTCATAACATGGCCATAACATAGCCATAATGGAACCATAACATAACCTTCTATAACATCACCATGAGGTCATTCCAATGTAGCCCCAGTGCAGCTGTAGCCAGGGCTTTCATGGTGAAGCTCATACAGGTGTACTGCAAACAGCCCATGACCAAGTGAGTACCTCGAAATGCACACGCACAGTGCTATAAGTGATATTAGCTGTTACATAACAATGCAAAGTCATTGTTTACAGAACATGGGGTGAGACAGCATGAGAGCATGGGGCAAGAGAGCCTGACTGATGCCATCTTGTTAATTTGCCCACAACTATGTTAACTCTCACACTGTAATTGTGATTCTGTCCAGGGACCCCTGGTGGAATAAGGTGGATTATTAGCCCCATCCTCTACTCAAACATGGGAAAGACAGGTATCTATATGATATGGATACTAGGTAGCACTCAGAGAATTTCCAGGTAATGTGGAGATGAAAGGTTAAGATGAAGCATGAGACTCATTCCCTCCTCACCACCACTCCTATATCAAAGACCCTAACATCACCAATTATTATAGAAAGGCAAATTAAAAGTACAATGAAGCATCATCTTATGCAGGTGAGAATAGCCATCATCAAAACATCCACAGACAATAAATGCTGGAGAGGATGTGAAGAGAAGGGAATCCTCTTACACTGTTAGTGTAAACTGGTAGAGCCACTATGAAAAATATATAGTTTCCTTAAAAATCTAAAAAAAAGATCTTTCCTATGATCCTGTAATCCAACTCCTGGGCATATACAAGGAGAAAAACATGGTGAAAAGGATGTATGCACACCAAAGTTCATTGCAACACTGTTCACAATGACCAAGAAGCAACTTAAATGTCCATTAATAGAGGAATGGATAAGGAAAAAGTGGTACATGTATGCAATGGAATATTACTTAGCTATTAAAAGAATGAAATCATGCCATTTGCTGCAACATGGTAGGTCCTAGAGATTTTCATACTGAGTGAATTAAGTCAGAGAAACAGAGAAAGAGGA
The DNA here is from genome assembly GCF_027580195.1 of Bos mutus. Classification (NCBI taxonomy): domain Eukaryota; kingdom Metazoa; phylum Chordata; class Mammalia; order Artiodactyla; family Bovidae; genus Bos; species Bos mutus. Next base: position 39,139,878 of record NC_091628.1, on the reverse strand, counting down.
TGTCATATGACATCTCTTATATGTGGAATCTAAAAATAAGCAATACAAATGAACTTATTTACAAAACAGATACAGGCTCAAAGACTTAGAGAATGAATTTATGGTCTTCAGGGTGGAAGGATGGAGGAAAGGGGTAGTTAGGGAGTTTGTAATCAACACGTACACACTGCTATATTTAAAATGGATAACCAATATAACAGGTCGTGTTATGAAACAATGAAGTAATTGTAAGAATCTCTGCTAAATGTTATATGGTAGCCTGGAAGGGAAGAGCATTTAGGGGAGAATAAATACATGTATTAGGTATGGTTGAGTCCCTTTGCTGTCCACCCAAAACTATCACAACATTGTTAATTGACTATGTTTTTGTTGTTATTGTTCAGTCACAAAGTTCTGTCCAACTTTTTGTGACCCCAGGATTGCAGCACGTGAGGCCTCCCTGTCTTAACTGTCTCCTGGAGATTGCTTAAGTTCATGTCCATAAATGTATAATTAACTAAATTCTAATATAAAATAAAAAGTTAAAAAAACAATGATTGGCCAGAGATAACCCTGAGACTACTGTTTTTTTTTTTTTTTAAAGTCCTGATGAAAACTTCTATAATTCATGTATTTATTCAGCTACCAAGCCTCACTTTTCTTTGAGAAATTACATATTTTTTTTAATTTATTTTAAAGTTTCCTTAGGAAATCTCCAACAATTTCCATTTTTCAAACATTTCCAGTATCTCTAACTCTGTTTCTAACAAAGTCCATGTCCTCCAGAAACTCATATATAGCTTATGGCCTTTGAAATCCATCAAAATATTTGCCATAAAATTCTTCATAAGCTTAATAGGCTTCTATGACCCTTATGAAAAGGCAAAATGATAGGATACTGAAAGAGGAACTCCCCAGGTCAGTAGGTGCCCAAAATGCTACTGGAGATCAGTGGAGAAATAACTCCATAAAGAATGAAGGGATGGAGCCAAAGCAAAAAGAATACCTAGCTGTGGATGTGAGTGGTGATAGAAGCAAGGCCAGATGATGTAAAGAGCAATATTGCATAGGAACCTGGGATATCAGGTCCATGAATCAAGGCAAATTGGAAGTCGTCAAACAAGAGATGGCAAGAGTGAATGTCGACATTCTAGGAATCAGTGAACTAAAATGGACTAGAAAGGGTGAATTAAACCCAGATGACCATTATATCTACTACTGCCGGCAGGAATCCCTGAGAAGAAATGGAGTAGCCATCATGGTCAACAAAAGAGTCCGAAATGCAGTACTTGGATACAATCTTAAAAATGACAGAATGATCTCTGTTTGTTTCCAGGGCAAACCATTCAATATCACAGTAATCCAAGTCTATGCCCCAACCAGTAATGCAGAAGAAGCTGAGGTTGAACGGTTCTATGAAGACCTACAAGACCTTTTAGAACTAACACTCAAAAAAGATGTCCTTTTCCTTATAGGGGACTGGAATGCAAAAGTAGGAAGTCAAGAAACACCTGGAGTAACAGGAAAATTTGGCATTGGAATATAGAAAGAAGCAGGGCAAAGGCTAATAGAGTTGTGCCAAGAAAATGCAGTGGTCATAACAAATACCCTCTGCCAACAAGACAAGAGAAGACTGTACACATGGACATCACCAGATGGCAACACCAAAATCAGATTGATTATATTATTTGCAGCCAAAGATGGAGAAGCTCTATACAGTCAGCAAAAACAAGACCAGGAGCTAACTGTGGCTCAGATCATGAACTCCTTATTGCCAAATTCAGATTTAAATTGAAAAAAGTAGGGAAAACCACTAGACCATTCAGGTATGACCTAAATCAAATCGCTTATGATTATACAGTGGAAGTGAGAAATAGATTTAAGGGCCTAGATCTGATAGATAGAGTGCCTGATGAACTATGTAATGAGGTTCGTGACACTGTACAGGCAACAGGGGTCAAGACCATTCCCATGGAAAAGAAATGCAAAAAAAGCAGAATGGCTGTCTGGGGAGGTCTTACAAATAGCTGTGAAAAGAAGAGAAGTGAAAAACAAAGGAGAAAAGGATAGATATAAGCATCTGAATGCAGAGTTCCAAAGAATAGCAAGAAGAGATAAGACAGCCTTCCTCAGCGATCAATGCAAAGAAATAGAGGAAAACAACAGAATGAGAAAGACTAGAGATCTCTTCAAGAAAATTAGAGATACCAAGGGAATATTTCATGCAAAGATGGGCTCGATAAATCACAGAAATGGTATGGACCTAACAGAAGCAGAAGATATTAAGAAGAGATGACAAGAATACAGAAAAACTGTACAAAAAAGATCTTCACGACCCAGATAATCACGATGGTGTGATCACTGACCTAGAGCCAGACATCCTGGAATGTGAAGTCAAGTGGGCCTTAGAAAGCATCACTACAAACAAAGCTAGTGGAGGTGATGGAATTCCAGTTGAGCTATTTCAAATCCTAAAAGATGATGCTGTGAAAGTGCTGCACTCAATATGGCAGCAAATTTGAAAAACTCAGCACTGGCCACAGGACTGGAAAAGGTCAGTTTTCATTCCAATCCCAAAGAAAGGCAATGCCAAAGAATGCTCAAAGTACCACACAATTGCACTCATCTCACATGCTAGTAAAGTAAGGCTCAAAATTCTCCAAGCCAGGCTTCAGCAATATGTGAACCGTGAACTTCCAAATGTTCAAGCTGGTTTAGAAAAGGCAGAGGAACCAGAGATCAAATTGCCAACATCTGCTGGATCATCAAAAAAGGAAGACAGTTCAAGAAAAACATCTATTTCTGCTTTATTGACTATGCCAAAGCCTTTGACTGTGTGGATCACAATCAACTGTGGAAAATTCTGAAAGAGATGGGAATACCAGACCACCTGATCTGCCTCTTGAGAAATTTGTATGCAGGTCAGGAAGCAACAGTTAGAACTGGACATGGAACAACAGACTGGTTCCAAATAGGAAAAGGAGTACATCAAGGCTGTATATTGTCACCCTGCTTATTTAACTTCTATGCAGAGTACATCATGAGAAACACTGGACTGGAAGAAGCACAAGCTGGAATCAAGATTGCCGGGAGAAATATCAATAACCTCAGATATGCAGATGACACCACCCTTATGGCAGAAAGTGAAGAGGAACTCAAAAGCCTCTTGATGAAAGTGAAAGAGGAGAGTGAAAAAGTTGGCTTAAAGCTCAACATTCAGAAAACGAAGATCATGGCATCTGGTCCCATCACTTCATGGGAAATAGATGGGGAAACAGTGGAAACAGTGTCAGACTTTATTTTCTGGGCTCCAAAATCACTGCAGATGGTGACTGCAGCCATGAAATTAAAAGACGTTTAGTCCTTGGAAGGAAAGTTATGACCAACCTAGACAGCATATTCAAAAGCAGAGACATTATTTTGCCAACAAAGGTCCGTCTAGTCAAGGCTATGGTTTTTCCAGTGGTCATGTATGGATGTGAGAGTTGGACTGTGAAGAAGGCTGAACGCCGAAGAACTGATGCTCTTGAACTGTGGTGTAGGAGAAGACTCTTGAGAGTCCCTTGGACTGCAAGGAGATCCAACCAGTCCATTCTGAAGATCAGCCCTGGGATTTCTTTAGAAGGAATGATGCTAAAGCTGAAACTCCATTACTTTGGCCACCTCATGCTAAGAGTTGACTCATTGGAAAAGAGTCTGATGCTGGAGGAATTGGGTGCAGAAGGAGAACGGGACGACAGAGGATGAAATGGCTAGATGGCATCACTGACTCGATGGACGTGAATCTGGGTGAACCCTGGGAGTTGGTGATGGACAGGGAGGCCTGGAGTGCTGGGATTCATGGAGTCACAAAGAGTGGTACCTAACTGAGGGACTGAACTTAACTGATGACCCTTACCTGTCAAGAGACAGAAGAGGAGCAAAGCGGAGTTTCCAAAATAATTTCCAGTAGCATAAAAAATAGGGGGAATTGTTATGTTGATTTTAATAATTATGTTAACACAAACTGACTGCTTTAATGGCTGCCTGATGCCCTCCTTCACCATTTTTCATAGCACTGGAAAAAACCTCCAAGACAAATACAATAATTAATTTGCCATTTTAATGGTGATCAAAAGCCTAAAATACTAAAATCATTTCATAATTTTTCTCTACTAAGCTCAAACTTGTCGCCTAGGAATTAAAGATTGTTAAAGAAAATATTCTATATGAACAATGTAGATGAATATTTTCAAATATCTTCTTGAAAGACAAATTTCAAATATTAATATTCTAATAGTTCTAATAGAATATTCTATTATTCTAAGTTTCCTAGGAAAGACTGAGGATGGAAGGATTTTGTAAGAAGAAAAAAGCATCATCTAGAAGATAGAAGGTTTCTTGAAGGAAGATACAAAATGGTGCAAACAACTTGATCTGCCTCAATTTGAATCAAGAAGTCTTTCTTCTTCTTCTTCTTTTTTAAACTGTTAAATAGAACAAAAGATGCAGGAAACACAAAGAAAGTAACATACTTTACATTTGTACTCTAAACCTCCCTAACTCAAATGGTAAATATGCTTCTATGAAATATGTGCAAATATGTGTATATGTGTGTGTATTTCTATGTGTGTGTATTTCTATGTGTATATATAGCTACATAATGTCTATTTATAAAGATACATCCATAAATATATCTGCAAATGTATCTAAATAGATCTATCACCTATATCTGTCTTTCTAGATTCATATATGTTTCACCATATAAAATTGATGATATTTTGCTCATTTTTCCTATAGGAAAGGCAATTTCATGCCCTATCCAATAGCAGTTACTAGGAGAATTTGATTAGAAATACAGTGGCAATGCTGGTGTAATGGAATTAGCACTGTCCTTGGCTATTGGACCTCTTATTTTAATTCTACTATTCTTGAGACTTAAGGTTTTGAGAGGGACTTTTTTTAAGAACAGTTTCATCATCTGCAGTATAGGAAAGTTTATCTAGGTCAAAGTTCTTTTCTCCTTAGCCAAAAATGTATTTATGTTTATTCATTAATTCACTCAACAAATATTTTTATTTTTTATATTTAGCATGTTATAGATAATTTTTTAGGCTTTGAAATTACAGCAGTGATAAGATTAGGCAAATTCCTTTGTAAACTAGACTGAATACTGTGTTATCCTTCATTCTTTAAGAATTAAAAAAAAATTCACCCAAGAGAATACATAAATATACTATCCAGGACCTTATAGTTATTCTGAATAGGATGATCATTCTCTAAATTCTAGGATATTTGCTGGGTACTGGGTGTAGGACATTGTCTACCTTAATATGTCCGATATCACGAAAGTTGGGTAATGCCCTCAGTTAAAGTCATTTTTTAAAAGCTTTGTCTCAAGATAATTTTAAAATTCATCCTAAAATATCTGTTTAGGAAGTATCTGACTTCACTCTCTATGAGAGGCTTTAGGTTCATCCACCTTATTAGAACTGAGTCAACTATGTCCCTTTTTATGGCTGAATAATATACCATATGTAAATGTATTACATTTCTTTATTCAATCATCTGTTGATGGACATCTAGGTTACTTCCATGTCCTAGCTACTGCAAATAGTGCTGTGATGAACATTGGTGAAAAACACATGTGTGTTTTCAATTATGGTTTCCTTAGGGTATATGCACAGTCATCAGATTGTGGGTCATATGGTAGTTTTTAGTTTTTAAAGGAATCTCCATACTGTTTTACATAATGATTATATCAATTTGAACTCCCAAAAACAATGCAGGAGGATTCTCTTTTCTCTACATCCTCTCCAACATGTATTATTTGTAGTTTTTTTTTTTTTTTTTTTTTGAGGATGGCCATTCTGACATATCAGAGAAGGCAATGGCACCCCACTCCAGTACTCTTGCCTGGAAAATCCATGGGCGGAGGAGCCTGGTAGGCTGCAGTCCATGGGGTCGCAAAGAGTCAGACACAACTAAGTGACTTCACTTTTACTTTTTACTTTCATGCATTGGAGAAGGAAATGGCAACCCACTCCAGTATTCTTGCTTGGAGAATCCCAGGGACAGAGGAGCCTAATGGGCTGCCGTCTAAGGGGTCGCACAGAGTCGGACACGACTGAAGCGACTTAGCAGCAGCAGCAGCAGCAGGAGCATTCTGACATATGTGAGGATGTGAAGTAATACCTCATCTTTTTTTATGTGTATTTATAAGTACTCTGTATGAACAGATAATCTTGGACTTGGTGCTCATCCATGGTCTGAACTATCTCTGGCTTAAGAAGTCAGAAGTCAAGTGATTAAAAATATGACTATGTATAGACTTTTCTTTAGTTCAGTTCAGTTCAGTTCAGTCGTTCAGTCATGTCCGACTCTTTGCAACCCCATGAATCACAGCAAGCCAGGCCTCCCTGTCCATCACAAAACCCCGGAATCCACCCAAACCCATGTCCATTGAGTCAATGATGCCATCCAAATATCTCATCTTCTGTTGTCCCCTTCTCCTCCTGCTTCCAATCCCTCCCAGCATCAGGGTCTTTTCCAATGAGTCAACTCTTCACGTGAGGTGGCCAAAGTACTGGAGTTTCAGCTTTAGCATCATTCCTTCCAATGAACACCCAGGGCTGATTTCCTTTAGAATGGACTGGTTGGATCTCCTTGCAGTCCAAGGGACTCTCAAGAGTTTTTGCCAACACCACAGTTCAAAAGTGTCAATTCTTCGGCATTCAGCTTTCTTCACAGTCCAACTCTCACATCCATACATGACCCCAGGAAAAACCATAGCCTTGACTAGACGGACCTCTGTTGGCAAAGTAATGTCTCTGCTTTTGAATATGCTATCTGGTTGGTCATAACTTTCCTTCCAAGGAGTAAACGTCTTTTAATTTCATGGCTGCGATCACCATCTGCAGTGATTTTGGAGCCCAGAAAGATAAAGTCAGCCATTGTTTCCACCGTTTCCCTGTCTATTTCCTATGAAGTGATGGGACCAGATGCCATGATCTTAGTTTTCTGAATGTTGAGCTTTAAGCCAACTTTTTCACTCTCCTCTTTCACTTTCATCAAGAGGCTTTTGAGTTCCTCTTCACTTTCTGCCATAAGGGTGGTGTCATCTGCATATCTGAGGTTATTGATATTTCTCCTGGCAATCTTGATTCCAGCTTGTGCTTCTTCCAGTCCAGCGTTTCTCCTGATGTACTCTGTATAGAAGTTAAGTAAGCAGGGTGACAATATACAGCCTTGACGTACTCCTTTTCCTATTTGGAACCAGTCTGTTGTTCCATGTTCAGTTCTAACTGTTGCTTCCTGACCTGCATATAGGTTTCTCAACAGGCAGGTCAGGTGGTCTGGTATTCCCATCTCTTTCAGAATTTTCCACAGTTGATTGTGATCCACACAGTCAAAGGCTTTGGCATAGTGATTATAGCAGAAATTGATGTTTTTCTGGAACTCTCTTACTTTTTCGATGACCCAGCAGATGTTGGCAATTTGATCTCTGGTTCCTCTGCCTTTACTAAAACCAGCTTGAACATCTGGAAGTTCATGGTTCACGTATTGCTGAAGCCTGGCTTGGAGAATTTTGAGCATTACTTTACTAGCGTGTGAGAGGAGTGCAACTGTGCAGTAGTTTGAACATTCTTTGGCATTGACTTTTTTGGGGATTGGAACGAAAACTGACCTTTTTCAGTCCTGTGGCCACTGCTGAGTTTTCTTTAGTAGTTAGCAGTAAAAAAAATCTTGAAATAGTTGACTTATCTCATATAAAGGAATAATTTCAGAACATGGTAAAGAGTACTAATGATAAGATAGTGTAAAATATATAATGGTACACAACGAGATAATAACAACAACAAAAAAGTAGAGATTCAGAGACATTTTTATGCAACTAACATGCTCGATAAGTCAGAGTTAAGTGGCCATTTCCCAGGTCATTAGGTAGGTGAAAGAACTTTTCAAAATAAGAGAACATATGCCAAAAGAAACTCTATTATATATTTTGATGTTGTTGTTGCTCAGTCACTCAGTCATATCCAACTCTTTGCAAGCCCTTGGACTACAGCAAGCCAGGCTTCCCTTTCCTTCATCATCTCCTGGAGCTTGATGAAATTCATGTCCATTGAGTTGGTGATGCTATCCAACCAACTCATCTTCTGTTGTCCCCGTTTCCTCCTGTCTTCAATGTTGCCCAGCATCAGGGTCTTTTCTAATGAGTCAGGTGGCCAAAGTATTGGAACTTCAGCTTCAGCATCAGTCATTCCAATGAATGTTGCTGTTCAGTTGCTCAGTCATGTCCAACTCATTTTGACCAATGGACTGCAGCATGCCAGGCTACCCTGTCCTTCACCATCTCCTGGAGTTTGCTCAAGCTCATGTACATTGAGTTGGTGATGTGCATTCACCAGGAAGCACAGCCTCCAATGAACATTCAGAGTTGATCTCCTTTAGGATTGACTGGTTTGATCTCTTTGCCATCCAAGGGACTCTCAAGAGTCTTCTCTATCACCACAGTTCAAAAGCAACAATTTTTCAGTGCTCAGCCATCTTTATGGTCCAAATCTTACATCTGTACATGACTGCTGGAAAAACCAAATCTTTGATTTTACAGACGTTTGTTAGCAAAGTAAAGTGAAAGAAAGTGAAAGTCGCTCATTTGTGTCTGACTCTTTGCAACCACATATAGTCCATGGAATTCTTGAGGCTAGAATACTGGAGTCGGTACTCATTCCTTTCTCCAAGGGATCTTCCCAACCCAGGGATTGAACCCAAGTCTCGCACACTGCAGGCTGATTCTTTACCAAGAGATTCATCAGGGAAGCCCAAGAACACTGGAGTGGGTAGCCTATCCCTTCTCCATCAGATCTTCTCAACCCAGGAATTGAACTGGGGCATCCTGCATTGCAGGTGGATTCTCTACCAGCTGAGCTACCTGGCAAAGTAATGTCTCTGTTTTTCAATATGCTATCTAGGTTGGTCATAACTTTCCTTCCAAGGAGTCAGCATCTTTTAATTTCATGGCTGCAGTCACCCTCAGCAGTGATTTTGGAGCCCGATAAATTGAACTCTCTCCCTGTTTGCATTGTTTCCATATCTATTTGCCATCAAGTGAAGAGACTGGATGCTATGATCTTAGTTTTTTTAATCTGAGTTTTAAAGCACATTTTTCACTCTCTTCTTTTACTTTCATCAAGAGGCTCTTGAGTTTCTCTTTGCTTTCTGCCATAAACATGGTGTCATCTGCATATCTGAGGTTATTGTTATATCTCTCAGCAACCTCGCTTCCAGCGTGTGTTTCATCCAGCCTGGCATTTCACATGATGCACTCTGCATATAAGTTAAATAAGCAGGGTGGCCATATACAGCCTTGACATACTCCTTTCCCAGTTTGGAACCAGTTCCATGTCTGGTTCTAACTGTTGCTTCTTGACCTGCATACAGATTTCTCAGGAGGCAGGTAAGGTGGTCTGGTATTCCCATCACCTGAAGAAATTCCCACAGTTTGTCGTGATCCACACAGTCAAATGCTTTAGTGTAGTCAATGAAGGAGAAGTAGATGCTTTTCTGGAATTCTCTTGATTTTTATATGATTTAACAGATGTTGGCAATTTGATTTCTCATTCTTCTGCCTTTTCTAAATCCAGATTGTACATATGGACGTTCTCATTTCACATAGTGGTATAGCCTAACTTGAAGATTTTGAACATTATGTTACTAGCATGGTAAATGACTGCAGTTGTGTGGTATTTGAACATTCTTTGATGTCCTTCTGTTTGATTGGAATTAAAAATGACATATTACAGTCCTGTGGCTACTGCTGAGTTTTCTAAATTTGTTGCCATATTGAGTGGAGTACTTTCAAAGCTTCATCTTTTAGGATTTGAAATAATTTAGTTGGAATTCCATCACCTCTACTAGCTTTGTTGGTACTAATGCTTCCTAAGGCCCACTTGACTTTAGATTTCAGGATTTCTGCCTCTTGAGAAACCTATATGCAGGTCAGGAAGCAACAGTTAGAACTGGCCATGGAACAACAGACTGGTTCCAAATAGGAAAAGGAGTTCGTCAAGGCTGTATATTGTCACCCTGCTTATTTAACTTCTATGCAGAGTACATCATGAGAAACGCTGGGCTGGAAGAAGCACAAGCTGGAATCAAGATTTCTGGGAGAAATATCAATAACCTCAGATATACAGATGACACCACCCTTATGGCAGAAAGTGAAGAGGAACTAATAAGCCTCTTGATGAAAGTGACAGAGGAGAGTGAAAAAGTTGGCTTAAAGCTCAACATTCAGAAAACGAAGATCATGGCATCTGGTCCCATCACTTCATGGGAAATAGATGGGGAAACAGTGGAAACAGTGGCTGACTTTATCTTTCTGGGCTCCAAAATCACTGCAGATGGTGATTGCAGCCATGAAGTTAAAAGACGCTTACTCCTTGGAAGGAAAGTTATGACCAACCAGATAATGCTATCAATGCATTATCAATATGCAGATAATGCATATTCAAAAGCAGAGACATTACTTTGCCAACAGAGGTCCATCTAGTCAAGGCTATGGTTTTTCCTGTGGTCATGTATGGATGTGAGAGTTGAACTGTGAAGAGAGCTGAGTGCCGAAGAATTGATGCTTTTGAACTGTGGTGTTGGAGAAGACTCTTGAGAGTCCCTTGGACTGCAAGGACATCCAAACAGTCCATTCTAAAGGAGATCAGCCCTGGGTGATCTTTGGAAGGAATGATGCTAAAGCTGAAACTCCAGTATTTTGGCCACCTCATGCGAAGAGTTGACTCATTGGAAAAGACTCTGATGCTGGAAGGATTGGGAGCAGGAGAAGAGGGGACGACAGAGGATGAGATGGCTGGATGGCATCACGGACTCGATGGACATGAGTTTCAGTGAACTCTGGGAGTTAGTGATGGACAGGGAGGCCTGGCGTGCTGCAATTCATGGAGTCTTAAAGAGTCGGACACGACTGAGCGACTGAACTGAACTGAACTGAACTCTAGGTGAGTGATCACACCATTGTGGTTATCTGGTCATTAAGATCTATTTTTTTTTTTAAATAGTTCTTCTGTGTATTCCTTGCCACCTCTTAATATATTCTGTTTCTGTAAGCTCCATACTGTTTCTGTCCTTTATGTGCCCATCTTTGCATGAAATATTCCTTTGGTATCTCTAGCTCTCTTGAAGAGATCTCTAGTCTTTTGCTTTCTATTGTTTTCTTCTATTTCTTTGTATTTTTCACTCTGAAGTCTTTCTTATGTCTCCTTGCTATTCTTTGGAGCTGTACATTCAGATGGGAATATCTTTCCTTTTCTCTATTGCCTTTCACTTCTTTTCTTTTCTCAGCTATTTGTAAGGCTTCCTGTGACACCAGAAATATTTTGTTTGGTGGAGAGAAGTTAAATTTAGGTTATTGAATGCAGTAATTTTCAATAATAGTTTAGGGCCAGGTATTGGGTATCTTATATTTCAATGGACACAGTTATGGATTTTGTTCCAGAGGTTGTATGGAAACTTAGAATTTTTTTGGTTAGATAAATACTATAATCAGATATGTATTTTAGAAAGAGCATTCTGGCAGTAAGTGAGATAGGGTTGAAAATGGGCTAGGTGAGTGATAAATCAGGAATCATTTACTATGATGCTATACAGAGACAACATAGGATTGAAATGGCCCTGATGATTGGAATGAAGATGGAAGGATAAATGCTGAAGGTTTTAAAGAAGAGTCAATTTGCAAAATTGCTTTGTCAGCTGAGACCCTGTAAACCTATCCTGAAAACAGAAGACCTTCAGGGCCTTAATGTCAGTTTACCTGAAACCAGAAGACCTTCAAGTCCTTGATTGCAGCTTAGCACAACAGGTCTCAGGTCTGCATGCACTCCACACCGCCTCACTTCCATTTTGGCCAAACATGCCACACCTTTGAATTTTCCATAAATTTCATTCTGACAAGGTGCCAGCATTTGAGGATGATGATGGATTCTGTGTATTTGAAAGGAAGGGGAGCTTGTCTTTAATTTAATTCCCTGGAAGTTACCATTGGTAGACATGGTTGCTTGAGAATCATACCTCTGGTGCTAACTTACCTGCATTAGAGATGATTTCTTTGATTTATTTAATTTAGACTTAGAAAGCTATTTCCCACATAGAGATTCAGAAACAATTTTACCTTTAAACACAAGCCTATTTGAATTTCAGAAGTTCCTGCTTTATTTGTTAGAAATTTAAATATTAAGGCCACAAGCAAAATAATACACAATAATGCACAAACTCAATTTAGTTTTGTGGTCTTTTACATTTCATTTAAATATAAAAGTTTATATTCATATTATAAAGCAAAATATTCATCCTGAATTAGGACCTAATGCAACTGTCTCAGTAATAGTCTTCCTGTCTTTAGGTAATTAAGCTATATGTGCAAATTATTTATATTTTGCATATAGGGAATTTATTTCTTCCTTATGTTGAAAATGTTATTAGCATTTTTATTTTCAGTAAGATAAAAGAGTCTCAATTTTTACATTTTTATAATATTTACATGCTGTATGTACATGATATAACAGCAATTTATTTTGAATGAAAAGGAAGCTGGCTAGATTCAACAATAATCTATATTATGAGCATAATTTTTATGGCTTTAAGCTTTTTTTTTTTTTCTCCAAATGTATGTTTGGGGATGTACATGGTTTGTTATAGATAAAAGTATTTTACTATTTCAGAAATGTTTAGAGGCTTCTTTTTCTCCGAATTAATCTCAGAAAGTTCATCGATTGTATATACTCTTTGATTTTCTCTTTGCAGGAAAATGGAAGCACTGATAACAAGCTTAGTTTAATTAGAGTAATGGGCTAAGACTGAATTGCTATAACAGCTGGTAAGATTTGGACTTAGCCTCTTGGAAGTGTGATTCACATAAATACTAACAACAAAGGGGTATATATATCCAGCATATATCAAGATCATTTTGTAATATATCTAAGGCTGTTGCTCAGAGTTCTAATAGAGATTGTTTTCACAAGATAAAAAAGGACACTTTACATTTTTAAAAAAAGATGAAATTTGAGGTAAAGACAATAAATTTGGGTTGTCCTTTGAACTAATTACTAAATGATTAGAATTTACATAAATTTGACAATAATTAAAATATTGAACATAATTTTATTTGGTGGATTGAGCTCATTCTGACTTATATGCTAGAGTAAAAGATAAATATATGTGCATATATATAGATGTGCTAAAGAAATTCAATAAAGCTAGACACAAAATGGAGTTAGAAATGAGGTTATTATAAAAATAGATAGCATATATTCAGTGTCTTTACCAAGAGTGGGTCAGAATTTTGATATTAATCAAAGAACATGAGAGACAAATAAATCTAGTTATTTATAAAACTGACAAATATCTTAAGATTAAAAAAAAGTTGTTTATAAAACTTAGAAAGTGATACAATAAACTTAATATTTTTAACAATGTGAGAGTATTATGTATGTAAAACTCATAAATGTAGCATAAAAATGTAATACAAAAATGGAGTATAAGAACACAAGAGAATGCTTGCATAGAGTAATGAATAATGTCCCAAGGCCCAAAGCTGAATTTAATTGTAGTATGAACTTGATATTCTACGTCTATTCTTCCTCTTACAAATCTTAATTTAAGAACTTTAAACTTCAGGATTTGGAATGACAACCAAAAGATGTAAGCATGATCCTATTACAGAATCTTTATTACACAGAATTAATTAGTAGTAATTTAAATCAGAACCATCTTTGCCTTCGGGGACATTTAGGGGGAAGATAATCTGAGAAAGGCATGAAAAAACTTTTTGGATGATTAAAAACAGTGCTTGGGATAGTGGTTACATGGATATATGTATTTGTCAAATTCATCAAACTATACAATAAAATGGGCACATTTTTATATACATAAATTACAGAGTGATACAAAATTCATACAAGATGGCAGAGTAGAAGGACATGTGCTTAACTTCTCCTGAGAGAACTGCAAAATTGCAACTCGCTGCTGAACAACCATTGACAGCAGAATGTTGGATCACACCAAAAAAAGATACCCCACATGCAAGGGCAAAGGAAAAGCCCTAACAAGATGGTAGGAGGGGTGAAATCACATTTAGAATCAAGCCCCGTACCCACCAGAGACACTCAGAGGACTCAAATGAAACCTTGTGTTCACCAGGACCCAGAGGCCCACAGAGACTGAGCCAGACCTGCCTTTGAGTGTTTGAGTGTTCCTGTGGAGGCACGGGTCAGCACTGGCCTGCCATAGGGACAGGGACTCCGGCTGCAGCAGACCTGGGTCATGCAGCATGTGACATAAGCCTTCATGGTAGAGATTGCCATTAGCCCCACCATAGAGTCACCGAGTAGACAAACTACAAAATGCAGAACAATTATATCAAATTATTTCTTGCACTGTTAAGAAACTTCTAGAACCCACACCAGATTTCCCAACCTGGGAATATGGCAAAGGGACTAAGAATCCCTAAAGAATTTGACTTTGCAGGCCAGTGGGATTTGATTACAGAACTTACACAGGACTGGGGAAACAGAGTCTTGGAGGGCACAAACAAAACCTTCTGTGCACCAGGGGCCAGGAGAAAGGAGCAGTGTCCCCAAAAGAGACTGAGCCAGACTTGCCTGTGTATGTCCAGGGGTGGAGGCCCAGCTCGAGTTTGGCCTCAGGTCAAACAATGGGGAGAGAACATAGCCCTGTCCTTCAACAGAAAATTGGATTAAAGATTTACTGAATATGGCCCTGCCCATCAGAACGAGACCCAAAATCCCAACAGTCAGTCTCTCCCATCAGGAAGCTTCCATAAGCATCTTACCCTTATTCATCACAGGGCAGACAGAATGAAAACCACAATTACAGAAAACTAACCAAATTGATAACATGGAAAATAGTCTTGTCTAACTCAAATAAACTATGAGCCATGCCCTATAGGGACACCCAAGATGGATGGATTATCTTAGACGGGTGGAGAGTTCTGACAAAATGTGGTCCACTGGAGAATGGAATGGTGAACCACTTCAATATTCTTTCCTTGAGAACTCCATGAACAGTATGAAAAGGCAAAAATATATGACACTGAAAGATAAACTCCCCAATTCAGTAGGTGCCCAATATGCTACTGGAGAAGGGTGGAGACATAACTACAGAAAGAATGAACAGACAGAGCCAAAGCAAAAACAACACCCAGTTGTGGATGTGACTGGTGATAGAAAAAGTCCAATGCTGTAAAGAACAAAATTGCATAGGAAGCTGGAATTTTAGGTCCATAAATCAAGGCAAATTGGAAGTGGTCATCAGGAGATGGCTAGAGTGAACATCGAGATTTTAGTAATCAGTGAACTAAAATGGCCTGGAATGGGTGAATTTAATTCAGATGACCATTATATCTACTACTGTGGGCAAAAATCCCTTAGAAGAAACGGAGTAGCCCTCATAGTCAACAAAAGAGTTCAAAATGCAGTACTTGGGTGTAGTCTCAAAAATGACATTGATCACTGTTTCCAAAGCAAATCATTCCATATCTCAGTGATCCAAGTCTATGCCCCAACCACTAATGCACAACAAGTTGAAGTTTAGCTGTTCTATAAAGACCTATGAGACCTTCTAGAACTAATACCAAAAAAATAAAAACAAACAAACTAACTAAAAACCCAAGATGTCATTTGCATCATAGGGGACTGGAATGCAAAAGTAGGAAGTCAAGAGATATTTGGAGTAATAGGCAAACTTAGTCCTGGAGTACAAAATGAAGCAGGGCAAAGGAAATAGTTTTGCTAAGAGAATGCACTGAACATAGTAAACACCCTCTTCCAACAACACAACAGACAGCTCTACACATGGACATCACCAGATGGTCAATACCAAAATTAGAATGATTAGATTCTTTGTAGCTGAAGATGGAGAAATTCTATACAGTCAGCAAAAACAAGACCAGGGGCTAACTGTAGCTCAGATCATGAACTCCTTTTTGCAAAATTCAGACTTAATTTGAAGAAAGTATGGAAAACCTCTAGACCATTCAGGTGGGACCTAAATCAAATCCCTTTTGATTATACAGTAGAAGTGACAAATAGAGTCAAAGATTAGATTGGGTAAACAGAATGCCTGAAGAACTATAGACAGAGGTTTGTGATATTATACAGGAGGCAGTGGTAAAGACCATCTGCAAGAAAAAGAAATGCAAAAAGGCAAAATGGTTGCTTGAGAAGTTCTTACAAATAGCTGAGAAAAGAAGAGAAGCTAAAGGTAAAGGAGAATAGGAAAGATATACCCATTTGGATACAGAGTTTCAAAGTATAGCAAGGAGAAATAGGAAAGCCTTTCTCAGTGATCAATGCAAAGAAATAGAGGAAAACAATAGAATGGGAAAGATGAGAGATCTCTTCAAGAAAACTAGATATATCAAGGGAACATTTAATACAAAAATGGGCACAATAAAGGACAGAAATGGTATGGACCTAACAGAAGCAAAAGAGATTAAAAAGAGGTGGCAAGAATACACAGAAGATATGCAGAAAATATCTTAATGACCCAGACAATCTCGATGGCATGATCACTCACCTAGAGCTAGACATCCTGGAATGTGAAGCCAAGTGGGCCTTAGGAAGCATCACTATGTACAAATCTAGTGGAGGTGCTGGAATCCCAATTGAACTATTTCAAATCCTAAAAGATGATGCTGTGAAACTGCTGCACTCAATATGCCAGCAAATTTGGAAAACTCAGCAGCGGCCGTAGGACTGGAAAAGGTAAGTTTTCATTCCAATTGCTAAGAAAGGCAATAACAAAGAATGCTCAAACTACCACACAATTACACTCATCTCACATGGTAGCAAAGTAATGCTCAAAATTCTCCAAGTCAGACTTCAACAGTATGTGAACTGAGAACTTCCAGATGTTCAAGCTGGTTTTAGAAAAGGCAGAGGAACCAGAGATCAAATTGCCAACATCTGTTGGGTCATAAAAAAAGCAAGAAAAATCCAGAAAAGCATCTACTTCTGTTTTATTGACTATGCCAAATCTTTCATTGTGCAAATCAAAACAAACTGTGGAAAATTCTTAGAGATGAGAATACCAGACGACCTTATCTGCCTCCTAAGAGTCTCTATGCAGTACAAGAAGCAACAGTTAGAACCAGACATGGAACACATATTGGTTGCAATTTGGGAAAGGAGTAGGTCAAGGCTGTATACTGTCATACTGCTTATTTAATTTATATGCAGAGTACATCATGGGAAAAACAAGGCTGCATGAAGGACAAGCTGGAATCAAGATTGCCAGGAAAAATATCAATAACCTCAGATATGCAGGTGACACCACCCTTATGGCAAAAACCAAAGACATACTCAAGAGCTTCCTGATGAAGTAAAAGAGGAGAGTGAAAAAACGGACTTAGAACTCAACATTCAAAAAATAAAAATCTTGGCATCTGATCCTATCACTTCATGGCAAATAGATGGGGAAACAATGGAAACAGTAAGAAACATTATTTTAAAGGGCTCCAAAATCACTGCAGATGGTGACTGCAGCCATGAAAGTAAAAGATGCTTGCTCCTTAGAAGAAAAGCTATGACCAACCTAGAGAAAGTATTTTGATTTGTACTTAATTAAATATTAATTAAATTAAATTAATTTGTACTTTATTTTAATATACTTTGTGGGCAAAGTTTATTATTAATTTTTTATTACAAAGTATATTACTTTGCCCACAAAGGTCCATCTAGTCAAAGCTATGGTTTTTCCAGTAGTCATGTATGGATGTTAGAGTTTGATCATAAAGAAAATTTAGCACCGAAGAATTGATACTTTTGAACTATGGAATTGGAGAAGACTCTTTGGTGTTTCTTGGAATGCAAAGATATCCAACCAGTCAATCCTATCAGAAATCAGTCCTGAATATTCATTGGAAGGACTGATGCTGAAGCTGAAGCTGCAATACTTTGATCACCTAATGAGACGAACTGACTGAGTGCAAAAGACCCTGATGCTGGGAAAGATTGAAGGCAGGAAGAGAATGGGACTACAGAGTGCAAGATCCTTGGATGGCATCACCGACTGGATGGACATGAGTTTGAGCAAGCTTGGCAGTTGATGACGGACAGGGAAGCCCAGCATACTGCAGTCCATTGGTTCACAAAAAGTCGGACACGACCAAGTGACTGAACTGAAAGTGATTTAAAAACACAGTTCCATGTGTACTAATTTAATTTGTTCTTGACTTATTTTCTACTGTGACACATTTTTTTGTATCAAAATATATTGTATTATATTGTAATTATTTTATCCTCTTCACATTTAAAATTCAAATATTGTGTTTATCTTGCTTTCTATCCTATTCCTAGTGGCTGACTTATATTTTTTAAATGAAAATAGATTATGAGATCCTCAGGATTCTATTTTCAGAGATTAACCGAAGTATTTTGGCTATCAAAAGTGTCTTCATTTAAAAGTTAGGAAGATAAATTCCCTGCAACTTAACTTCAAATGCTCTGATTCCCAGAAGAGTAAAATGTTGACAGGATTACAACTACACAACTGTATGCTTCTCTATCTATACTGAATGGATGTGCTTGACAGTGTATCACAGTGTTCACTTAATGAAACAGGTGGGCTTTATGAATGTAATTTGATATGCATATGTGCTACATTGGAGAAGGAAATGGCAATCCACTCCAGTGTTCTTGCCTGGAGAATCCCAGCGACGGGAGAGCCTGATGGGCTCCTGTCTACAGGGTCACACAGAGTCGGACACGACTGAAGTGACTTAGCAAAATGTGCTACATGGACTACACTCAGAGTCAAATTGGCATATTTTGTATATTGTTATCATAACTTTTCTATCATGTTTTACTTAATAAAAATGGCAATAATTTCATTGAACTTAATGGTCCCTTTAAATATTTATCTACTTTTCACTTCTCTGCCATGTAGGCAATCCTGGTGACTACGTTAGACCAGAGAGTAGCCTCATAACCAGTAACTTTACAATGATGTTTTCACCTAAGCGAGACAGAATGGGATGTCATAGGCCTAAAGGGAATTCTTGAGTATTGTAATGTGTCTGAGCTTCAGGTTTGTTATTTTTAAAATACAGAAATTGAGTTAAATGGTCTTAAATTTTTAATTTAAATATGTCTCTATAATTCTGTTATTTTATCACAGTTATTTTAAGAAGTCAAACTAAAAGAATATGATAAGAAACATGAAGAATGAGATTATTTTTTAAACACTTAGGATGTGATGAAAATGACTTTGAAAAAATTTTTCTCATATATGTCTCAAAAATGTCTCTACTGGGTGTGCAAGTAATATGTTAAAAATGGCCCACTGAATAATTTTCTCTCAACTTAATTTTATCACAACTTAACTGTGAATAATACCTCACTGTGAATAATTTTTTCACAACTTACTCTTTGGATCACAATAAATTGTGGAAAATTCTTTAAGAGATGGGAATACCAGACCATCTGACCTGCCTCCTGAGAAATCTGTATGCAGGCCAGGAAGCAACAGTTAGAACTGGACATGGAATAACAGACTGGTTCCAAATCTGGAAAGGAGTATGTCAAGGATGTATATTGGCACCCTGCTTATTTAACTTATATGCAGAGTACATCATGAGACATGCTGGACTAGATGAAGCACAAGGTGGAATCAAGATTGCTGGGAGAAATATCAATAACCTCAGATATGCAGATGTCACCAACCTTATGGTGTAAAGTGAAGAACTAAAGAGCCTCTTGATGAAAGTGAAAGAAGAGAGTGAAAAAGTTGGCTTAAAATTCAACATTCAGAAAACTAAGATCATGGACTCTTGTCCCATCACTTCATGGCAAATAGATAGGGAAACAATGGAAACAGTGAGAGACTTTATTTTCTTGGGCTCCAAAATCACTGCATATGGTGACTGCAGCCATGAAACTAAAAGGCACTTGCTCCTTGGAAGAAAAGTTATGACCAAACTAGACAGCATATTAAAAAACAGACACATTACTTTGCCCACATAGGTGCATCTAGTCAAAGCTACGGTTTTTCTAGCAGTCATGTATGGATATGAGAGTTGGAATATAAGGATGGGGAACACATGTACACCCATGGCTGATTCATGTAAATGTGTGACAAAACCACTACAATATTGTAAAGTAATTAGCCTCCAATTAAAATAAATAAATTTTTAAAAAAAAGGAAAGAAAGCTGAGTGCAGAAGAATTGATGATTTTGAACTGTGATGTTGGAGGAGACTCTTGAAAGTCCCTTGAACTGCAAAGAGATCCAACCAGTCCATCCTAAAGGAAACCAGTCCTGAATATTCATTGGAAGGACTGATGTTGAAGCTGAAACTCCAATACTTTGGCCACCTGATGCAAAGAACTGACAATTTTGAAAAGACCCTGATGTTGGGAATGATGGGAGGCAGGAAGAAAAGGGGACGGCAGAGGATGAGATAATTGGATGGCATCACCGACTCAATGGACATCAGTTTGAGTAAACTCTAGGAGTTGGTGATGGACAGGGAGGCCTGGCATGCTGCAGTCCATGGGGTTGCAAAGAGTCAGACACTACTGAGCCACTGAACTGAACTGAAGTAATATACAGAATTATGACTGTTTTGATTGTACATATTTTCTCTTAAAATCCAGAACAATGAGTACAGTTTAACAGTAGTTCTTCAATAGCTATTCATTATTGTCACAGGAGAAGAGAGAATTGAGAAAAAAAAAAATCATTGTCATTTGTACTATTAGATAATAATTACCTCTTTTATGACTACATTATGAACATTTTATAGTAAACATTGAACACTTGGCATTAAACAAGAACATTAAAAATAAGAAATTAAAAACCTGTGTACTTTATTTATTTTATTTTTTAATTTATTTATTTTAATTGGAGGCTAATTACTTTAAAATATTGTATTGGTTTTGCCATACATCAACATGAATCTGCCACAGGTGTACACGTGTTCCCAATCCTGAATCCCCCTCCCACCTCCCTCCCCATACCATCCCTCTGGGTCATCCCAGTGCATCAGCCCCAAGCATCCTGTATCCTGCATCCAACCTGGACTGGTGATTTATTTCTTATATGATATTATACATGTTTCAATGCCATTCTCCCAAATCATCCCACCCTCTCCCTCTCCCACAGAGTCCAAAAGACTGTTCTATACATCTGTGTCTTTTTTGCTATCTTGCATACAGGGTTATCGTTACCATCTTTCTAAATTCCATATGTATGTGTTAGTATACTGTATTGGTGTTTTTCTTTCTGGCTTACTTCACTCTGTATAATCAGCTCCAGTTTCATCCACCTCATTAGAACTGATTCAAATATATTCTTTTTAATGGCTGAGTAATACTCCATTGTGTATATGTACCACTGCTTTCTTATCCATTCATCTGCTTATGGACATCTAGGTTGCTTCCATGTCCTGGCTATTATAGAGAGTGCTGCGATGAACATTGGGGTACACGTGTCTCTTTCAATTCTGGTTTCTTCGGTGTGTATGCCCAGCAGTGGGATTGCTGGATCATAAGGCAGTTCTATTTCCAGGTTTTTAAGGAATCTCCACACTGTTCTCCATAGTAGCTGTACTAGTTTGCATTCCCACCAACAGTGTAAGAGAGTTCCCTTTTCTCCACACCCTTTCCATCATTTATTGCTTGTAGACTTTTGTGTTTTTTTTTTTTAATTTTATTTTATTTTTAAACTTTACAATATTGTATTAGTTTTGCCAAATATTGAAATGAATCTGCCACAGGTGTGCCTGTGTTCCCCATCCTGAACCGCAGCCATTCTGACTTGCGTGAAATGGTGCTTAATTGTGGTTTTGATTTGCATTTCTCTGATAATGTATATTTTAATAGATACTATTGCTTCAACCCCAAAGTCTCTTCCTCATGATTTTGTGTAAGGTTTTCAATATTAATAGCTTGTATATACACATAATTTCTTAGCAAATGGATATACTTTGCAGTATAGTGTGCTTTATTAATTATTCAAGAATTTGTAAGTCTAGTTACAGAATCAAAAATGTCATTAATCATTAATACTGCTTGGTTAAATGCATTAGAATAAGTATTTACTTCTCACAACAGAAACACCAAAAGTATAGATTACCTCTGTTTAAAAATGCTTTCTCATTTCAACCACTTGAAAGTCAGTTCATGTTTAGTCATCAAAGTTGTATTTTATCACAGGAATATTGTCTTCAGTCTGTCCTATAAGTGAATCAATTTAAATGGCTATTTAAATTATTTTCTAACATTTTATATATACTTTTAATTGGAAATTTTGTCCAAAGATGATATCTTTAAACTATAGTTCAAAAAAAGTAGATTTGATACTCCTCTTAGAGTCTTATGGATTTCCCTGGTGGCTCAGATGGTAAAAAATCTGATTGCAATGTGGGAGAACCAGGTTTGATCCCTAATTGGGAAGATACCCTGGAGAACAGAAAGCTACCCACTTCAATATGCTTGTCTGGAGAAGTCCATGGTCAGAGGAGGCTGGTGGGCTACAGTCAGTCCATGGGGTTGCAAAGAGTCAGACCCAACTTGCACATTCACTAGCACTTACAGCCTTATAAATATGCAAGCACTTTCAAATGAATAAAAGGGTCAGGAATTTGAAGGCTATAACCTAGGAACTGAGGTAAATGCAAAGTATTAGAATAAAGAAAAACTGACATTATTTAGGCTGTGTTTAATTTTATTGAAATATATAGAAAACTGAGACAAAGTGACACTATGGCTAGTTCAGGTTCACAAATCTAATTAGAATAAGAGTTAATACTAGAAATTAAAATCCAAATCTTGGCAGTGGTCTGCTAAAGCATTACACTATTATACAATCTGTATAATGTAACTTCAAGCCCACTCTGCTTGAATTGTGTAATTACCTAAAATCACTTTGCTTATGAAAACATAAAATTAGGGCAAATTGTTTTGCCTTTTTCTAGAAGTGTAATCTATGTTTCTTAAATTCTAGGCCAGAATCAATGAGAACATAGGACTTGTGGCCACAAGGAAGAAATTTTGTGCAAATTTGTACAAAACTTCAATTTTGAAATTTTATTTTTATTTTCATAGCAATAAAATACAACAAAATAATTTTGAAAATATTAGGTAAGATGTATTATTTTTAAAGTATTTTTTCATTAGGTCAATGGTGAGAATAACAAAGTCTATAAATCTTTAATCAATTTAATTTCCTGAAAAGTCATGGGATTAAATATGATTCTTGGAAAAACTAACTAATAAGGTAATTTTTTTCTCCAGTATTTTTTATCCACTTATTTGAACTTATTCATACTGCTTCTGGGTTTCTTTAAGGTATTCTTCTTATCACTAACACACTCTATTCCTCTCTAATCTCTACCATGTAGTAAAGATCCTAAGGCACATCTCTGGATCATTACTGATCCCCTGTAGAACAAATCAATAAAAGAGCATCAAGAAATAAGGCAAGCTCTTTAGAAGTTCTGACATTATCACAGGAACTTGGTAAGGTGAAATAAATATGAATGGACAAAATCTATCTGTACACATATATCTATACACATGTACAGGTAGAAGATAATAGATTAGATGATAAATAGATAGGTATAGATTGGTTTTTACAAATCATATAACTCAAAATCTGTAAGAAGGAAAAAAAAAAAAGTAAATTTGACAGAACATTAGTATTGTATAGTCAGGGTTTAGAAAGACTTCCCTGAGATGCTTTAGCAAAGAACAGGAATTTAATTTGTAAAAAAGATCCAAGGAAAAACTCCAGAAAATTTCCAAGTATTACACAATATCTTTTCTAGAAGCACACAATATATATATAGGGTATCCAGGATATGGCTTATTTCAACTATTTAAGAATGCTTAAAATGAGAATTCAAGAACTAACTGTACATGCTGCTTGAAAGGACGAATTAGAAAAACAACATATTAAATACTCAGAATCTTCTTGAAATAATCAAATGTGTGAAATCTCATCAAATTTTAAAGTGCTTAACAAATTTCTCAGCAAAGTGTTCACATAAATAAAATGCCATTTAAGTTCTTTGAATGATTTTAAACCTATTGTGATATGATTGGTTTTTAGCATGGGCTTCCCTGGTGGCTTAGATGTTAAAAATCCGCCTGCAACATGGGGTAACTGGATTCGATCCCTGAGTTGGGAAGATCCCCTGGAGAAGGGCATGGCAACCCACTTCAATATTCTTGGCTGGAGAATCCCTACGGACAGAGGAGCCTGGTGGGCTACATTCTATGAGATGGCAAAGAGTCAAATACGACTAAGCACAACACAGAAACATCTCGTTTATTTCTGGAATTCCCACCAGGCAGCAGCAAAGATACTGAAAACTAGTTCTTAAACTAATGTAGTTCTTTCAAGCCTTTACCAACCACATAAACCTAGTTACTATTTAGTTACCAGTAGTGAGTAAGCATAGACATTACTTTGCCAACAAAGGTCCATCTAGTCAAGGCTATGGTTTTTCCAGTGGTCATGTATGGATGTGAGAGTTGGACTGTGAAGAAAGCTGAGCACCGAAGAATTGATGCTTTTGAACTGTGGTGTTGGAAAAGACTTTTGAAAGTCCCTTGGACTGCAAGGAGATCCAACCAGTCCATTCTAAAGGAGATCAGCCCTGGGATTTCTTTGGAAGGAATGATGCTAAAGCTGAAACTCCAGTACTTTGGCCACCTCACACGAAGAGTTGACTCATTGGAAAAGACTCTGATGCTGGGAGGGATTGGGGGCAGGAGGAAAAAGGGACAACAGAGGATGAGATGGCTGGATGGCATCACCGACCGGATGGACGTGAGTCTGAGTGAACTCCGGGAGTTGGTGATGGACAGGGAGGCCTGGCATGCTGCGACCCATGGGGTCGCAAAGAGTCGGACATGACTGAGTGACTGAACTGAACTGACTGAATGAGTAAGTAGCACAGAAAGATGTTTCCATCTTTCTTTGTGTCAGAAATAATGTTATCACTATGTTTGCTCTTTTTCATATGATGAGTCTAATGCAGTCTACAAAATAGAAATTCTTAACAAATAAGTTTAAAGCATTTGATTAGTTTCAATTTACTTTTGGGCTTCCCAGATGGCTCAGCAGTAAAGACAATCATTTGTCTTCAATGCAGGAGACCTAGGTTTGATTCTTGGATCATGAATACCACCCCCACCCTCCCCTGAGAAGGAAATGGCAACTCGCTCCAGTAGTCTTCCTGAGAAATCTCATGGACAGAGGAGTCTGGGAGGCAACAGTCCATGGGGTCATAAAAAACTCAGACACGACTTAGCGAATAAATAACAAGTTTAGTTCTGCTTGGTAATCAGAAATCATGATTATTTATGTCCTACTGGCAGAAAGTGAAGAGGACTCAAGAGCCTCTTGATGAAAGTGAAAGGAGAGTGAAGAGACATTACTTTGCCAACAAAGGTCCGTCTAGTCAAGCCATGGTTTTTCCAGTAGTCATGTATGGATGTGAGAGTTGGACCATAAAGAAGGCTGAGTGTCCAAGAATTAATATTTTGAACTGTGCTATTGGAGAAGATTCTTGAGAGTCCCTTGGACTGCAAGATCAAGCCAGTCAATCCTAAAAGAAATCAATCCTGAATATTCACCGGAAGGACTAATGCTGAAGCCGAAGCTCCGATACTTTAGCCACCTGATGTGAAGAGCCGACTCATTAGAAAAGATTCTGATGCTGGGCAAGATTGAAGGCAGGAGGAGAAGGGGATGACAGAGGATGAAATTCTGGATGGGTTCTGGACGTGAATTTGAGCACTCTCTGGGAAATGGTGAAGGACAGGGAAGCCTGGCATACTGCAGTCCATGGGGTCACAAAAAGTCAGACATGATTGAGTGATTGAACAACAACAAAAGAAATCACATTTCTCAGATTATTAATGTTTCATATTTTGATAGTAAGCTTTTTATTTTTTGGATTGTTCAATGATTTTTTTCAGTTTTTATTTGGCAGATCATTAAAATAAGTACATTTCAAACTTTAGTTTTATTCATATAATTTATTACATTATAAAGTAGCAGAGTTGATGAATTCTAGTAGTATGTTTGGAATGTGGGAATAACAACTTCAGCGATGATGAATAACTAGAGATAGTGTCCATCCACTGGATAGGAAGATCCTCTGAGTTTTTGCTAAGCATTCTCAATATGCACTAGTCTAACTTGCTGAGCCTTAGTCTGCCAGCTACGCTGGACACTGAGGCTGGATAATTGGCACTGCTGGTTGCCTTAAAAACCATTACCTGTCAATTCCTAGGCCTCAAGGTATCAAGCAATAGTGTTCATTGTACATGGTTGTTATCAAACTAGTAAATAAAATCTATGCATCTAGAGAGTTTCTCTAAATTAAAGCACACACACACAATCAAGGAAAATTAATGAATTTGAATTGGGGAGGAAGAAAACATTTGCTTACATAGTAAACCCCTTTGAAAACTTTGTATGTGTTCCCAGAGAGGTAACAGTACACTTACACTTTGCAAAAGAAACTATGCTACTCAAACATCTAAAACACATCTCTAAGTTTCCTTTAAGAAGATAATGGAACAGGGTTTTATTTCGTAATCAATATTCTTGTTAAAAGACATTATGACTTCATGGAACTCAGTTAAAAGAACCCCTCAGAAAAGTAACTGAATGAGATCTGATAGCTGACTCTTCCTTTTCTCTTAATTTAAGATGGAAACATCAAAGTTGCAAGCCCTCAAGCAGTAGCAAAAGTCAAGTGCTGTCATTAGACTACAAAGCAGTCTTTGTAAATTATTAACTTTCCAACTGCAGCATCAAGGTAGCTTCTACAGAGGGTTGTAAATATTAATCAGTCAAGGAGATATTTAAAACATATAAAATACATAAAAATATTATTTTAAGGAGTTTCAAATCATGACTTTTTAGACTTTCTAATTTAGAATTATCAACCACTGGAAAAATTCATCATGGTTAACTGTGGCATCTGTAGCATTGCTGGAGTACATTTTGGCTTCATTCAGAATCAAGGAAGCATTCATACCTGGGAGAGGTAAAGATTCCATCCTCAAAGATTTCCAGCTACTAATTTCATAAACATATGTAACTTGGTGGTAACTGCAGAATGTGTAGTGATGTAAATTTTTTTTCAGACATAAAGAATAAAGGTATCTGCATTAATCTCCTACTTTTGTGAGTGTTTCGGAGTTCTTAAGAATTTTAGTTATTTTGTCAACTTGCTTTGTGGCATTCATCTGATGGCAGCCTACTTATATTGCATGAAGTGTCCCCATTGGGAACAAGAGGAAGCTTCTCTTTAAATGAGGCATTAGATCCTTTTCCTTCCAGGCGTATTCTGCTTTTTACATGATTAGTATGGATTTGGATGGTGGCAGAAAATTGGCTTCTCTTCAGGGACATTACACATTTGTAGAAGCCTAGTCCCAGAAGTAAACATCCCTGAACAGCATCTCCATACATAAGATTTCCTCCATCACTTCCTTGTTTCATGACAAATCTTTTAGGAATACAAGAGACCCATAAAGGGTCATCTTCTTAAAGATTATGTTTCTGTTGCATTTTTTGCCCTTTACTGAATGTGGAAGTGAACATTGACTTCATAAGTTCAATAATATTTGATGTTGGTTGACAGATGAGATTTTTTGGAGTTAAGGTTATATATAAGAATTAAATATTCTTTCTCTAAACTTCTATATTCTTTGTACTATTTAAGTGGATCCTTTCTGGACTGGGATTATCAACTTGATGCTTTATTACATTAAATAAAATTTAGATATTCATTTTATGATATTAACTATTTGTATTTTAAAAGACATTTTTATTGTTTAAATGATAAGAAAAAACTTGAAAATGCTGGCAATCTGGCTTTCTTATACAATAATATGCTGTTAGAGGAATTGGAAAAGAACTTGGGCAATGTAACTAAAATTCAGAAAACACTGGCTTCTATATCTAGTGACATTTACTTGCCAATTGTTTGACTAGAATAGATCACTTATCCTCTGAGTTTAGGTCTATCTTTAATATTGGACCTAAACTTTGTAAATTAGGCCAAATATGATAATGTGAGAATATGCAATGTTTTCTTCTCTCAGCTAAGTCACTTTGAAGAATCACACTTGGAGAATGTATAGAATGAGCATATACTCGGTTACCTAAGAAATAAACAGCTATGTATGGGTATCATCAAAGATAAATGTATCAGATCCCAAAGGAAAAGAAAAAAACAAATTCTGTTGACTTCATACACCATGATAAATCACTTCATTGGCTTTCAAAATATGTGGAAGATAACATGCGTAGAAATTCTAAAAAGCTGTGGGATATTTGAGATTGCTTGATTTCACTCTCTTAAATATGAAAATGAACATACAAACCCAGGCTTTGTGTGCCATATATATGAACATAAAGGGAAACTTTTTCAGAATCTTTTTTTTTTTTTTTTTGCATTAAGAAAAGTTAAAGCCTAGGAGAGAGCATTAAATCATCTAAATATCTTCTTCAAAGGCAAGGCATAAAAGAATCAGGCCAAGATATGCATCATTTGATAGCATAGTTGCCACCATCATTATTCCTAATTATTCTTGACATTTTGTCCATTACACCACAAGGCTCCTCAGAGGATAGAAATAATAAGCTGGAAGTGAAGACTAGCTAATTATCTATATTGTATAAAAAGTTGTGATATTGTAGATGAAACATCAATTATGTAAATTGGTGATAAACCTTGACAGTAGAAATATATCTTGGAAATGACTCTTAAGCTCAAGTTTAGAAATCTTGTCCCCATCTCTTTCTTCTCCTCTATAAATGAGTAAAGTCTCATTTACAACAAAAAATATATTTACAGGAGTAGTATGAATGAATTGCACCACAGGAAACTACTTTGTAAAATATAATCACCTTTTAAGCCTGCATATATATAGTTTATTTTGTAATTGATTATTTATGTGGGATAATTACACACACACACACACACACACACACACACACATATATATAGGCTTCCAAGGAGGCCCTAGAGGTAAAGAATCTGCCTACCAATGCAAAAGACACAGAAGACTCAGGTTTGAGTCCTGGGTAGAGAAGATACCCTGAGGGAGTATTCTTGTTCCAGTATTCTTGCCTGGAAAATTCCATGGAAAGAGTAGACTGGCAGGCACGAGTAGCCCATGGACATGACTGAGTGCACACACACAGAGCCCAGAATTATATATGCATTGTTCCTGTCTACTTTGAAAAGCAATAGCCATTACTTAGGATTTGCCCATATTAACAAGAAAATGCTAGTTAATTTCATAAACATAGTAGTAAATTTTTGTATATACTTAACCTAGAATTTGGGGTTTCCCAGGTGATGCAAGGGTAAAGAATCTGCCTGACAATGAGGGAGACTCAAGATACATGGGTTCAAACCCTGGGTTGAGAAGATCCCCTAGAGTAGGTTATGGCAACCAGATCCAGTATTCATGCTTGGAAAATTCCATAAACAGAGGAGCCAGGCAGGCTACAGTTCAAGGAGTGGCAGAGTCAGACACAACTGAGCATACACTCACAACCCAGAATTTGGGCCATATTATGCTATTGGGATCTGAATGTGGTTACTATAAAAGTCATTTGCGTTGCAACTTCACCAAGACATCCTTTGGCAAAGATTAATATATGAAAAGAATTGGCTTACCTATCATACTGGAAAAGGTCAGTTTTCATTCCAATCTCAAAGAAAGGCAATGCAAAAGAATGTTCAAACTACCATACAATTGTATTCATCTCACACACTAGCAAAGTAATGCTCAAAATTCTCCAAGCCAGGTTTCAACAGTATGTGAACCATGAACTTCAAAATGTTCAAGCTGGATTTAGAAAAGACAGAGGAAGCAAAGATCAAATTGCCAACATTCATTGGATCACTGAAAAAGCAAGACAGCTCTAGAAAAAAAGTCTACTTCTGCTTTACTAGCTATACCAAAGCCTTTGACTGTTTGGACCACAACAAACTGTGGAAAATTCTTAAAGAGATGGGAATACCAGACCACCTTACCTGCCTCCTGAGAAATCTGTATGCAGGTCAAGAAGCAACAGTTAGAACTGGACATGGAACAACAGACTGATTCCAAACAAGGAAAGGAGTACATCAAGGCTGTATGTTGTCACACTACTTATTTAACTTATATTCAGAGTACATCATGCCAAGTGCTGGATGGAGCTGGATGAAGCACAAGCCAGGATCAAGATTGCCAGGAGAAATATCAATAACCTCAGATATCCAGATGACACCACCCTTATGGCAGAAAGTGAAGAAGAACTAAAGACCTCTTGATGAAAGTGAAAGAGGAGAGTGAAAAAGTTGGCTTAAAACTCAACATTCGAAAAACGAAGATCATGGCATCTGGTCCCATCACTTCATGGCAAATAGATGGGAAAACAATGGAAACAGTGACAGACTTTCTTTTCTTGGGCTCCAAAATCACTGCAGATTGTGACTGCAGCCATGAAATTAAAAGATGCTTGCTCCTTGGAAGAAAAAACTATGACCAATCTTGATAACATATTAAAAATCAAAGACACTACTTTACTCACAGAGGTCTGTCTAGTCAAAGCTATGGTTTTTCTAGTAGTCATGTATGAATGTTAGAGTTAGACAATAAAGAAAGCTGAGCACCAAAGAATTGATGCTTTTGAACTGTGGTGTTGGAGGAGACTCTTTAGAGTCCCTTGGAGTACAAAGAGATCCAACCAGTTCATCCTAAAGGGAATCAGTCCTGAATATTCTTTGGAAGGACTGATGCTGAAGCTGAAACGCCAGTGCTTTGCCCACCTGATGGGAAGAACTGACTTGTTGGAAAAGACCCTGATGCTGGGAATGATTGAAGGCAGGAGGAGAAAGGGCCTACAGAGGATGAAATGGTTTTTATCACATCACGGACTCAATGGACATGAATTTGAGCAGTCTCCGGGAGTTGGTGATGGACTGGGAAACTTGGCATGTTGCAGTCCATTGGGTCACAAAGAGTCAGACATGACTGAGCAACTGAACTGAACTGAACTGATCATACTGGAAATAAAGTTGGTGCTTATATAATATCTTATAACAACAGACTCAAAAGTGAAGATTATCCTTGTTTTACTGGGAGGATTTCCTGGTGATTCAATGATAAAGAATCCACACACAATGCAGGAGACTCAGGCGATGTGGGTTCAATCCCAGGGTTGGGAAATCCCCTGGAAGGGGAAATGGTGACCTAGTAGTCTTGCCTGGAAATCCCATGGGAAAAGGAGTTTGGTGGGCTACAGTCTACAGGGTTGCAAGAGTCAGACATGACTTAGTGACTAAACAATATAAATTAAGTCAGTGAATGCAGCAAAGTGTCTGGGTTTTTGGTTTGTTTTGTTTAGAAGATTTCTGTGAATAAAGGAGAAATCTTATCTCCTGGGACAATCCCATCAACAACCTATACCTACAGCTGGGAAACTATAACACACCAAATGTGGTCAGACTGCAAGCCCTAGTCTGTCCTGTGGACCTTTCTGTTGGTGGTAGCATCTCAACCAGATGGAGTACTTTTAACCCAGGGAGCATATTGACATGGAGGTTTGGTGAGTATTCTGGTTGTGCTTCCCAGGTGGCTCAGTGGTAAAGTGTCCTGTACCTTATTAGAGATTCAGGAGATCCGAGTTTGATCTCTGGGTTGGGGAAGTTACCCTGAAGGAGGAAATGGAAACCCACTTTATTATTCTTGCCTAGAAAATTCCATGGACAGAGGAACTTCATGGATTACAGCCCAAAGGGTCACATAAAGTTGGACACAACCTAGTGAATGAACATGCAAACATTTTGGTTGCTCAATGACTAGGTGGAAGAACTAGTGGGATTTATTTGGGGACAGGGATATTTATTTAGAGACCATTCTATAAAAGATAAGTGCCCCAAACTGCATACTATTTGTTTTGTGTTCTTAAGGCAAAATTTGATGTACAGATAAAATTATAGAATATCAATTTCCATTTACCTGTAGCTAAAAGTGAAAAAAAAAAAAACCTTTACACTGTTGATATGCATAATAATATAAATGTGAATAATTATAAAAGTGAATAAATATGTATATTTTACCATATATGTGACCCCATCGACTGCAGCATGCCTTCCTTGTTCATCAACAACTTACAATCTTGCTCAAACTCATGTGCATGGAATTGGTGATGCCATCCAACCATCTCATCCTCTGTCATCCCCTTCTCCTGTGCCTTCAATCTTTCCCAGCATCAGGTCATTTTCCAGTGAGTCAGTTCTTCCCATCAGGTGATTAAAGTACTGGAGTTTCAGCTTCAACATCAGTTCTTAGAATGAATATTCAGTACTGATTTCCTTTAAGATTGACTGACTTGATCTCCTTCTAGTCCACCAGACTCTCAAGAGTATTCTCTAATGCCACAGTTCAGAAGTATCAGTTCTTTAGTGTTCAACTTTTTTTTATAGTCAAACTCTCATATCCACACATGACAAATGGGAAAACCATAGATTTGACTAGACAGACCTTTGTCAGCAATGTCTCTGTTTCTTAATATGCTGTCTAGATCGGTCATAACTTTTCTTCCAAGGACCAAGCGTCTTTTAATTTCATGGCTGCAGTCACCATCTGCAGTGACTTAGGAGCCCAAGAAAGGAAAGTCTGTCACTGTTTCCATTGTTTCCCTATCTATTTGGCATGAAGTGATACTACCTGATGCCATGATCTTCGTTTTTCGAATGTTGAGTTTTAAGCCAACTTTTTCACTCTCCTCTTTCACGTTCATCAAAAGGCTCTAGTTCTTTGCTTTCTGCCGTAAGTGTGGTGTCATCTGTGCCTGGCAATCTTAATTACAGCTTGTGCTTCATCCAACCATATAACTCAGATATCCTGATACGGGTTTACAGTAAAATAAAGGAAAAAAGTAATACGTGAAGCTTTTTTGCTTTAGAAAAGCAAATATCTATGAAGTTACACATATGTGATAATGAGTATCCTCCCAGCTAATCAATAAAGTTTCAGTTCAGTTCAGTTCAGTTCATTCACTCAGTCGTGTCCGACTGTTTGAGACCCCATGAATCACAGCACGCCAGGCCTCCCTGTTCATTACAAACTCCTGGAGTTCACTCAGACTTACGTCCACCAAGTCGGAGATGCCATCTAGCCATCTCATCCTCTGTCGTCCCCTTCTCCTCCTGCCCCCAATCCCTCCCAGCATCAGAGTTTTTCCATTGAGTCAACTCTTCTCATGGCATGGCCAAAGTACTGGAGTTTCAGCTTTAGCATCATTCCTTCCAAAGAAATCCCAGGGCTGATCTCCTTTAGAATGGACTGGTTGGATCTCCTTGGAGTCCAAGGGACTCTCAAGAGTCTTCTCCAACACCACAGTTCAAAAACATCAATTCTTCAGCGCTCAGCCTTCTTCACAGTCCAACTCTCACATCCATACATGACCACAGGAAAAACCATAGCCTTGACTAGATGGACCTTTGTTGACAAAGTAATGTCTCTGCTTGTGAATATGCTATCTAGGTTGGTCATAACTTTCCTTCCAAGGAGTAAGTGTCTTTTAATTTCATGGCTGCAATCATCATCTGCAGTGATTTTGGAGCCCCCAAAAATAAAGTCTGACAGTGTTTCCACTGTTTCCCCATCTATTTCCCATGAAGTGCTGGGATTGGATGCCATGATCTTCGTTTTCTGAATGTTGAGCTTTAGGCCAACTTTTTCACTTTCCACTTTCACTTTCATCAAGAGGCTTTTTAGTTCCTCTTCACTTTCTGCCATAAAGGTGGTGTCATCTGCATATTTGAGGTTATTGATATTTCTCCCGAGAACCTTGATTCCAGCTTGTGCTTCTTCCAGCCCAGCGTTTCTCATGATGTACTCTGCATAGAAGTTAAATAAGCAGGGTGACAGTATACAGCCTTGATGTACTCCTTTTCCTATTTGGAACCAGTCTGTTTAGTGATAGGTTTTTCAGGACATTTCTTTGATTAGCTTCAGGGTAAAAGAATGGTAAAGGGTTTTATTGCTGCTGTTGCTGTTTTGCATTTCCTTTCCTTTTCCTGGAGGCAAAATCCCTTTTGCTTGACTTGTTCAGGAGAATTGCATCAGTGAAGGTTCAATCAGAGAGGCAAACTTTTCATGTATATGTGCAAACACATGCCTACAAACAGAAACAGCGTTCATTAAGGGATTTGACCTTTTGTGATTGTGTGATCTGGTTAAGAGATTCTCTAAGATTGTCACCTTCACATCCAATATTGGAGGTTAAGGTCTGCAGACCAGGTTGACACATTACAAAGCCACTTCAATTTTCAATGAAACAATGAACTGTGTCTCCTCCTCTGGAACTTGATTGATGTATCCAAGCTATGCTTATAGACTAGGGTTATATTCTGAATAGGTGTGGGTTGCATGATTTGTAATAGGCCACCATCAGGCAATGTAAATATGACATGAGTTGTAAATGGTTATATAAATCTGAGGAAACATATTCTTAATTCCCAAATATACATCTAATACCTATAGAATATATTTCTTAGGGAGTAAATTAATTTAATGAAATATGTTATTTTGATTCATTTAAAATTCAGTGGCTAATGTAATACATGGACTGCTTAAGCAACAGAATATGACAAGCAATGCAGTACTTCTGATTAATGCACTTCCTTGTTGTTCCAATCTACATCAGAAAAGCATTAATCAGCTTTGTTTCATAGCTTTCTAGCCCTTGTTGAAATTATAAAGTGATTAGTCATTATTAATTTTGTAAAATATTAACATTGCAAAATATTAGTAATACAACTTGCATTCTTACAAAAACAATATTTTTAACACCTGAAATGTGCAGTTAAGTGCATTTTTAGATATATGCATGTATTTATCTTTGGTTATCAGTTACACAATTCAAGAGTTTTAGTTGATGGTGTGTGTTGCATGCAGGCAAGTTCAGTTCAGTTCAGTTGTTCAGTTGTGTATGAATTTTTGTGACCCCATGGACTGCAGCAAGCCAGGCTTCCCTGTCCAACACCAACCCCTGGAGCTTACTCAAGCTCATGCCCTAAAGCCCAAATTTGAAATAATAAATGATAAGATTTTAAGCTGAAATACAACATACACACTCATAATTTTATCCATAAGAGAGAGATGGCTGGATAACACTTATCAAGGAACTAGTGTAGTTATATTGGCCTCCTAGGTGGCTTAATGGTAAATAATCCTCTTGGCAATGCAGGAGATGCGTAACATATCCTTGGGTTGGGAAGGTTCTCTGGTGTAGGAAATGGCCACCTGCTCCAGCATTCTTGCCTGGCAAGTTGCATGGACAGTGTAACTTAGTGGGCTACAGCCTATGAGGTCAAAAAGAGTTGAACACAACTGAGTGACTGCACACGCACAAAATAAAAGGCACACTTGAACTTATTTCTCTTACAGAACTTAAACTGCTATGTAACTGTTTACTTACTTGTATCTGCCCTCAATGAGATACAGGATATAATAACTGAAGGCAGTTTGTACAAATTCTTGATATATAAAAACTTTGATGACAATGTAGTACAATATTGGTGAGAGGGGGGATGGCTTTTTCATACATTTCCTAAACATTAACTATACAGACTGTAAAATCCTTCATTTTAAATACCTAAAAGAGGTAACTTAAAAGTATCTTTTTTTTTTTTTTACAATTTATTCATTTAGTTTGTGGCTGTGCTGGGTTTTCATTGCTGCACAGGCTTTTCTCTAGTTGCAACCAGCAGGGGATACTCTCTGGTTGTGTACAGGCTTCTCATTGTGGGGACTTCTCTTGTTGCAGAGGACAGGCTCTAGGGAGTGTGGGCTTCACTAATTGGAGCACATGGGCTCAGTAGTTGCGCCTCCCAGGCTCTGGAGCACAGGTTTAATATTTGTGGCAGAGAGGCTTAATTGCTGCATGGTATGTGGGATCTTTCCAAATCAGGGATCAAACCCTTATCTACTGCATTGGCAAGCGGATTCTTTACCACTGAGCCATCCAACAGGGAAGACCTAAAATTATATTCCTCTCTAAATTTTGTGATTTGATCTTACATGAGCTTTAATCTTCTTACATTTTTATTAAATAAATCTGGAAAAGACACAAAAATTAATTTCATATTTTGGAGGAGAAAAAACACAAGCAACATCATAGCTCTTCCCACTGGATCAATTTGTGGATGTGCAATGATCCAAACGAGGCTTCAGCAGTATGTGAACTGTGAACTTCCAGATGTTCAAGCTGGTTTTAGAAAAGGCAGAGGAACCAGAGATCAAAGGCTCAACATCCTCTGGATCATGGAAAAAGCAAGAGAGTTCCAGAAAAATATCTATTTCTGCTTTATTAACTATGCCAAAGCCTTTGACTGTGTGGATCACAATAAACTGTGGAAAATTCTGAAAGAGATGGGAATACAAGACCACCTGACATGCCTCTTGAGAAATTTGTATGCAGGTCAGGAAGCAACAATTAGAACTGGCCATGGAACAACAGACTGGTTCCAAATAGGAAAAGGAGTACGTCAAGGCTGTATATTGTCACCCTGCTTATTTAACTTCTATGCAGAGTACATCATGGGAAACACTGGACTGGAAGAAGCACAAGCTGGAATCAAGATTGCTGGGAGAAATATCAATAACCTCAGATATGCAGATGACACCACCCTTATGGCAGAAAGTGAAGAGGAACTCAAAAGCCTCTTGATGAAAGTGAAAGAGGAGAGTGAAAAAGTTGGCTTAAAGCTCAACATTCAGAAAACGAAGATCGTGGCATGTGGTCCCATCACTTCATGGGAAATAGATGGGGAAACAGTGGAAACACTGTCAGACTTTATTTTGTTGGGCTCCAAAATCACTGCAGATGGTGATTGCAGCCATGAAATTAAAAGACACTTACTCCTTGGAAGGAAAGTTATGACCAACCTTGATAGCATATTCAAAAACAGAGACATTACTTTGCCAACAAAGGTCTGTCTAGTCAAGGCTATATTTTTTCCAGTAGTCATGTATGGATATGAGAGTTGGACTATGAAGAAAGCTGAGGGCCGAAGAATTGATGCTTTTGAACTGTGGTGTTGGAGAAGACTCTTGAGAGTCCCTTGGATTCCAAGGAGATCCAACCAGTCCATTCTAAAGGAGATCAGCCCTGGGATTTCTTTGGAAGGAATGATGGTAAAGCTGAAACTCCAGTACTTTGGCCACCTCATGCGAAGAGTTGACTCATTGGAAAAGACTCTGATGCTGGGAGGGATTGGAGGCAGGAGGAGAAGGGGACGACAGAGGATGAGATGGCTAGATGGCATCACCAACTCCATGCACCTGAGTTTGAGTGAACTCCAGGAGTTGGTGATGGACAAGGAGGCGTGGCTTGATGCAGTTCACGGAGTCGCAAAGAGTCGGACATGACTGAACGACTGAACTGAACTGAATGATCTTACAGTAGGAACCTGAATTTGACAGATTCTGTAAAAATTATTGTTATTTTGAATGATTGTTATTTTCTCCCATATTTCAAGGGAAAGCTGCTAAACTGATCCTTTCTACATTATTTCATTAAGTAAAATCTTCAAAGTAAGAGAGGGGCTTCCCTGGTGGCTCAGAGGTTAAAAAGTGTCTGCCTTCAATGCAGGAGTCCTGGGTTCGATCCCTGGGTCGGGAAGATCCTCTGGAGAAGGAAATGGCAACCCATTCCAGTATTCTTGCCTGGAGAATCCCATGGAGGGAGGAGCCTGGTAGGGTACAGTCCCTCGGGTTGCAAAGAGTCAGACACGACTGAACTACTTCACTTTCTTTCACTTTTCAAAGTAAGAGAATAATGAATTTCCTTCACATGTTTAGCTAGCTGTTAGCTTGTGTGGAATTGTTGGCAGAGAATGGTGCTTATTTCCTCACTAAGGCATCCAATCAAAGAAACAATTAGATTTTTCCAAATAAATTTGAAGTCAACTGATCCTCTCTTAGAGTTCACAGGACAGAGTTCCTCTCAGCATTTCATAGGAGTCGGACACAACGGAGCGACTTCACTTTCACTTTTCACTTTCATGCACTGGAGAAGGAAATGGAAACCCACTCGTGTTCTTGCCTGGAGAATCCCAGGGAGGGGGGAACCTGGTGGGCTGCCGTCTATGGTCACACAGAGTCGGACACGACTGAAGTGACTTAGCAGCAGCAGCAACCATACATGAATCAACCAATGGTTTCAGGCCATCTTTGGAAAGTACCATGACTTATGTGGAGAATAATGTGGTTCAGTCAAGGCAGTCCTGAAGAGGACGGTCAGTTGAGAGCTGTCTGATGGACTCATGCACTTCCACATCTCTCTTTAATACCTATTTTCATTCTCTTTGTTTGAAATCTGAACAAACTGAGCTAATTGCTAAAGGCTACTGAATTTCAAATTCTGCTTTTCAAATAAAAAGACAATGTTGTACCCACAAAAATATTAGATTAAGAAAATGAATGTTTTAATAAAATTAAAAGTTAAAAAAAAAAACAGAACAAGAAAAGAATCCAAATCAATTCAGAATAAAACAACTAAAATAAAATATCAATATTTGAATAAATCATGAGAGTATTATGATTTCAAGATAAGGGATTTCAAGAAGAAATTGTGTTCTCCTTATTGATTTTTCCTGAAGAATTTAGAAAAATATGATTTGATAGAAGCACATGCTGAACTATATGCTGACCAGTACACTCCTGCTGGGCAGAGCTGGGATGGGCAAGGATTCATGTCAGAAAGGACAGTTCCATTTAACATTGAAAAAACACTTGAAAATAATTATGCAAAGTGTTAGAATGAATCCTGGCATGTCACATCCTGAATTGAAAGTTAGCATTCTATTTTATATCAATATAGTTTTAAATAAAGATGTTCCACTCATATGAGATATAAAAGAGTTATTGTTGAAAAAAAAAATAACAAGTTAAAACTCAAGTCTTAAATGAATTCAGAAAGTACCCTATAAAAGTCAATAAAGACTACTTAGTGGAAACACAATTTTAGTGGTAACTTTTTACAGTAAATGTTACATTAAAATTAGTCTACATTTTGATTTGCATTTCTCTGATAATGAGTGATGTTGAGCATCTTTTCATGTGTTTGTTAGCCATCTGTATGTCTTCTTTGGAGAAATGTCTATTTAGTTCTTTGGCCCATTTTTTGATTGGGTCGTTTATTTTTCTGGAGTTGAGCTGTAGGAGTTGCTTGTATATTTTTGAGATTAGTTGTTTGTCAGTTGCTTCATTTCCTATTATTTTCTCCCATTCTGAAGGCTGTCTTTTCACCTTGCTAATAGTTTCCTTTGATGTGCAGAAGCTTTTAAGGTTAATTAGGTCCCATTTGTTTATTTTTGCTTTTATTACCAATATTCTGGGAGGTGGGTCATATAGGATCCTGCTGTGATGCATGTCAGAGAGTGTTTTGCCTATGTTCTCCTCTAGGAGTTTTATAGTTTCTGGTCTTACGTTGAGATCTTTAATCCACTTTGAGTTTATTTTTGTGTATGGTGTTAGAAAGTGTTCTATTTTCATTCTTTTACACGTGGTTGACCAGATTTCCCAGCACCACTTGTTAAAGAGATTGTCTTTAATCCATTGTATATTCTTGCCTCCTTTGTCAAAGATCAGGTGTCCATATGTGCGTGGATTTATCTCTGGGCTTTCTATTTTGTTCCATTGATCTATATTTCTGTCTTTGTGCCAGTACCATACTGTCTTGATAACTGTGGCTTTGTAGTAGAGAGGTACCATTTCACACCAGTCAGAATGGCTGCGATCCAAAAGTCTACAAATAATAAATGCTGGAGAGGGTGTGGAGAAAAGGGAACCCTCTTACACTGTTGGTGGGAATGCAAACTAGTACAGCCACTATGGAGAACAGTGTGGAGATTCCTTAAAAAACTGGAAATAGAACTGCCTTATGATCCAGCAATCCCAGTGCTGGACATACACACTGAGGAAACCAGAAGGGAAAGAGACACGTGTACCCCAATGTTCATTGCAGCACTGTTTATAATAGCCAGGACATGGAAGCAACCTAGATGTCCATCAGCAGATGAATGGATAAGAAAGCAGTGGTACATATACACAATGGAGTATTACTCAGCCATTAAAAAGAATACATTTGAATCAGTTCTAATGAGGTAGATGAAACTGGAGCCTATTATACAGAGTGAAGTAAGCCAGAAGGAAAAACACCATTACAGTATACTAACACATATATATGGAATTTAGAAAGATGGTAACAATAACCCTTTGTATGAGACAGCAAAAGAGACACTGATGTATAGAACAGTCTTATGGACTCTGTGGGAGAGGGAGAGGGTGGGAACATTTGGGAGAATGGCATTGAAACATGTAAAATATCATGTATGAAACGAGATGCCAGTCTAGGTTCGATGCACTATACTGGATGCATGGGGCTAGAGCACTGGGATGACCCAGAGGGATGGTATGGGGATGGAGGAGGGAGGAGGGTTCAGGATGGGGAACACATGTATACCTGTGGTGGATTCATTTTGATATTTGGCAAAACTAATACAATTATGTAAAGTTTAAAAATAAAATAAAATTAAAAAAAATAAAATTAGTCTATGTGTATGAAAGTCATTAAAGGCACTTAGGCCTATTCTAGAGAGAAGGCAAAGGCACCCTACTCCAGTACTCTTGCCTGGAAAATCCCATGGACGGAGAAGCCTGGTAGGCTGCAGTCCATGGGGTTGCGACGAGTCGGACACAACCGAGAGACTTCACTTTCACTTTTCACTTTCATGCATTGGAGGAGGAAATACAACCCACTCGGGTATTCTTGCCTGGAGAATCCCAGGGACTGGGGAGCCTGGTGGGCTGCCGTCTATGGGGTCGCACAGAGTCGGACACAACTGAAGCGGCTTAGCTTAGCTTAGAATTTATCATATCATGGCAAAATTATTTGTTTTTAGAAACTTCTCCACAAAACTATATATTCACTGATGGCCGAAAAAAAAATGTCTTATAAAAGTTAAGAAAAAAAAATCTTGCAGAAATAGTTTGATGTTATTCAAGGTTCTGAGTTTACAAAATTCCTGATAAGAGATAAAATTGCCAACACCTGTTGGATCACAAAAAAAGCAAGACAATTCCAGAAAAACATCTAATTCTGCTTCATTGACTATGCTAAAGCCTTTGACTGTGTGGATCACAGCAAACTGTGGAACATTCTTGAAGAGATGGGAATACCAGACCACCTACCTGCCTCCTGAAAAACCTGTCTGTAGGTTAAGAATCAGCAGTTAGAACCTGACGTGGAACAATGAACTGGTTCCAAATTGGGAAAGAAATACAAGGCTGTTTACTGTAACCCTGTTTATTTAACTTATATGCAGAGTACATCATGTGACATGCCAGGCTGGATGAAGCACAAGCTGTAACCAAGATTGCCAGGAGAAATATCTATAACCTCAGATATGCAGATGACATCACCATAATGACAGAAAGTGAAGAGGAACTAAAGAGCCTCTTGATGATGGTGAAAGAGGAAAGTGAAAAAGCTGGCTTAAAGCTCAACATTCAAAAAACTAAGATCATGGCATCCAATCCCATCACTTCATGGCAAATAGGTGGGGAAACAATGGAAATAATGACAGACTTTATTTTCTTGGGCTCCAAAATCACTGCAGATGGTGACTGCAGCCAT
This sequence comes from Bos mutus, assembly GCF_027580195.1. Taxonomy (NCBI): domain Eukaryota; kingdom Metazoa; phylum Chordata; class Mammalia; order Artiodactyla; family Bovidae; genus Bos; species Bos mutus. The sequence continues at coordinate 39,098,151 of NC_091628.1, read as the reverse complement.
GAAATTAAAAGATGCTCACTCTGTTTAAGAAAAACTATGACAAACCTAGACAGCATGTTAAAAAGCAGAGACATTACCTTGCCAACAACAGTTAGGATTTTTTTTCAGTGGTCAAGTATGGATGTGAAAGTTGGACTATAAAGTCTGAAGGCTGAAGTCTTGATGCTTTTGTACTATGGTGTTGGGGAAGACTCTTGAAAGTCCCCTGGACTGTAAGGAGACCAAAGCAGTCAATTGTAAATATTCATTGGAAAGACTCATGCTGAAGCTGAAACTTTGGCCACCTGATGCAAAGAACTGACTCATTAGAAAAGACCCTGATGCTGGGAAAGATTGAAGTCAGGAGGAAAAGGAGATGATAGAGGACAAGATGTTTGGATGGCATCACCAACTCAATGGACATGAGTTATAGCAAGCTCTGAAAAATGGTGAAGGACAGGGAAGCCTGGTGTGCTGCAGTCCATCGGATAGCAAAGAGTCAGACACAACTGAGTGACTGAACAGCAACAGAATGGTCTTAGCTTTTGAAAAAGTTTATTTTTGTAGAAAAAGCTGTCCTAGGGTTATTATTTCTTCTGCTAGATCTGATATTCCTGAGGGCAGGGGTCTATAGGGTTTGTCTGGGTAGCTTCTGAGCCTCACACAACACCTGCTATACAGTGGGGATCTAGGCAATTTTCATAAAATTATCAATGAGCTAATAGGCATGCTATATAATACCTGAATAGAGCAGCAAGATTTCCCACAATAGGAAAAGGAGCTAATTTTTTTTTTACACCTCTTTTTCTGCAAGGAAGGCTTCAGAATACTGTCTTTCAATATGTACCTCTAAACTTCCCAAAAGCAAAAGAACACAACAATGCTGGTATTATGGACAGTTATATTTATATGAATATGATAGCCACTTGGAATCTTATCTGATACAACAAAATATTTTTCTATCTATGCAAACTTGATATATAGAAATAATTTAAAAATACTATGAAAAACAATTGATTCTTGCCCATAGGGAGACCTTAGCTCATACCTTCTCTAATAAGGACATATAATTTGTATATAGGATTCTTTTAAGATAAGTAACTAAGATACATTTCAGACTAGGTAATACAGAGTTGGTAAAGATATAATGCTAAAAATATATTGTACAAAGGAAGTCCAGTTCAAGAAGAATTAAAAATAAGCTATAATATAATAAAAGAAAAAAAAATTAAGTTGCAAAGAGATTTTTGGAAGACTAGGTAATAAGTCAAGATATAGAACTTGTTCTTCACCTCAAATGTCTCTTAATTATTCAATAAAGTCAATCTCCATGCCCCATAGGTGAACATTGCTGTGATTTCTGTGTTGAATTTTAACAAAATTCACCTCTTTCACCTTAATTTAGAAGCACAAAACTCATAATGATTGGATTTCATATGTGTTAATATAAAAAAAAGAAATTTTAATGCACAGTAGCTTTTTTCTATATTCACATGCAAACAATCAACATAATTTTTATACATTTAAAATAAAGGGTTAAAACAATTAAAGCTATGTAAAAAATCATTTAATTTAAAGGTCAGATTTAATTTTTCAAGTATTTTTATATTCCTTGGTCTTATTGAATAAATGAAAAGTATTTTAGAAGTAAAATGGGATATGTTCATTGAAAGAAATATTTAAAGGATATGATGGCTGATAAATAAAGTCTATACAGTATTGAACTAGACATAAATAAATAGAATGATACCAGAGTAAATAATTGAATCTCTGTATATCACAATCACAGTGTATTAATAGCTATGATGAAATTTTGGAAAGATGAAAGCAGTAGATACTTTCTAATGAAGAATCACCTATATTTGGAATTAGTAGGAAATTATTTTCAGATGCTTTGTTATTTATGTCACTGGCTAAAGAATTTTATTAAGTCACATATCAAAAATGTAAGGACTTGCTTTCCTATTTATTTAACATGACAAGTGCTGGAGTTAGGTGACCTGAGGTTTTGTGTGTGTGTGTGTGTGTGTGTGTGTGACACTACCATTTGATAAGTGTGTGATCTCTCTTTGTTTACTTTCCTTATCTTAAAATAGGAAAAACAATTATACCCCCTTCAGAGGATTATTTTGAGCATTAAGTGAAATAAATATGGATATTAAGCACTGTGCACAGCACTAGGCAAGTCCCAATAAACGTCTGATGTTTCTGTTGCTGCATTCATTGCTAAGAGGCATGTGATAAAAAACAAAAGATGTTACATGGATGAATTTATCTTCATGCCTAGTCAATGAAAGGAAAGTAGGGAAAACCTCTAGATCATTCAGCTATGACCTAAATCAAATCCCTTACGATTATACAGTAGAAGTGACAATAGATTTAAAGGATTAGATCTGATAGACAGAGTGCCTGATGAACAATGGACAGAGGTTTGTGACATTGTACAGGAGGCATGGATCAAAACCATCCTTAAGGAAAAGGAATGCAAAAAGACATGGTTGTCTGAGGAGACCTTACAAATAGCTGTGAATAGAAGAGAAGCAAAAGGCAAAGGAGAAAAGGACATATATACCCATTTGAATGCAGAGTTCCAAAGAATAGCAAGGAGACATAAGAAAGTCTTCCTCCGTAATCAATGCAAAGAAATAGAGGAAAACAATAGAATGGGAAAGACTAGAGATGTCCACAAGAAAATTAGAGATTCCAAAGGAACCTTCTAAGCAAAAATGGGCACAATAAAGGACAGAAATGGTATGGACCTAACAGAAGCAGAAGATATTAAGAAGAGGTGGCAAGAATACACAGAAGAACTATACAAAAAAAAAAAAAAAATGTTCATGACCCAGATAATCATGATGGTGTGGTCACTCAACTAGAGCCAGATATCCTGGAATACAAAGTCAAGTGGGCCTTAGGAAGCATCACTACGAACAAAGCTAGTGGAGGTGATGGAATTCCAGTTGAGCTATTTCAAATCCTAAAAGATGATGCTGTGAAAGTGCTGCATTCAATATGCCAGCAAATTCGGAAAACTCAGCAGTGGCCACAGGACTGGAAAAGGTCAGTTTTCATTCCAATCCCAAAGAAAGGAAATGCCAGAGAATGAACAAACTACTGCACAATTGCACTCATCTCACATGCTAGTAAAGTAATGCTCAAAATTCTCCAAGCCAGGCTTCAACAGTATGTGAACCGTGAGCTTCCAGATGTTCAAGCTGGATTTAGAAAAGGCAGAGGAACCAGAGATTATACTATATGCTTGGGGCTGGTGCACTGGGACAACCCAGAGGCATGGTATGGGGAGGGAGGAGGGAGAAGTGTTCAGGATGGGGAACACATGTATACCTGTGGCAGATTCATTTTGATATATGGCAAAACCAATACAATATTGTAAAGTTAAATAAAATAAAATTTTAAAAAATTGCCAACATTCACTGGATCATTGAGAAAGCAAGAGAGTTCCAGAAAAACATCTACTTCTGCTTCATTGACTATGCCAAAGCCTTTCACTGTGTGGACCACAACAAATTGTGGAAAATTCTTAAAGAGATGAGAATACCAGACCACCTTACTTTCCTCTTGAGAAATCTGTATGCAGGTCAGGAAGCAACAGTTAGAACTGGACATAAAATAGCAGACTGGTTCCAAATAGGAAAAGGAGTCCGTCAAGGCTGTATATTGTCACCCTGCTTATTTAACTTATATGCAGAGTACATCATGAGAAATGCTGTCCTGGAGGAAACACAAGCTGGAATCAAGATTTCTGGGAGAAATATCAATAACCTCAGATATGCAGATGACACCACCCTTATGGTAGAAAGTGATAAAGAACTAATGATCTCGATGAAAGTGAAAGAGGAGAGTGAAAAAGTTGGCTTAAAAGTCAACATTCAGAAAATTAAGATCATGACATCTGGTCCCATCACTTCATGGCAAATAGATAGGAAACAGTGAAACAATGACATACTTTCTCTATTTTTTTTTTGGGGGGGTGGGCTCCAAAGTCACTGAAAATGGTGACTGCAGCCATGAAATTAAAAGATGCTTACTCCTTGGAAGAAAATTTATGACCAACCTAGACAGCATATTAAAAAGCAGAGACATTACTTTGCCAAAAATATCTGTCTAGTCAAAGCTATGGTTTTTCCAGTAGTCATGTATGGATGTGAGAGCTGGACTAGAAAGAAAGATAAGTGAGCATGGAAGAATTGATGCTTTTGAACTGTGGTGTTGGAGAACGCTTTTGAGAGTCCCTTGGGCTCCAAAGAGATCCCAACAGTCCATCCTAAAGGAAATCAGTCATGGATATTCATTGGAAGTACTGACGCTGAAGCTGAAACTCCAATACTTTGGTCACCTGATGTGAAGAACTGAGTCACTAGAAAAGACCATGATGCTGGGAAAGATTGAAGGCAGGAGGAGACGGGGATGACAGAGGATGAGATGGCTTGATGGCATCACTGACTTGATGGACATGAGTTTGAGCAATCTCCAGGAGTTGGTGATGGACATGGAGGCCTGCTGTGGGGCAGGCCCATGGGCCTCAAGGAGTTTGACACGACTGAGTGACTGAACTGAACTGATATATAGCAACACAATAGTTGTTAGCCTTGACTTGTAAGAAAAGATACATAGAGACATTTTTCTTGATTAATGTATTAAAAGACGATCAAGCGATTCCAAACTTGGGAATAGGAAGAAAGAAGCCAGGAGAAAGATATTGCCACAGGATTCAGCATGGATAAAAGCAATAAAGGATATAGAATATAAAAGATATAGAATAGTCTGGTCCACCCAAACAGTGGCAAGTGCTGTGTGGAATAGGGAATGAAAGGAAACTGTTCAAGAAGCAGTTTGGGATTCTATCATAGAGTTTTGGGTATAAAATTCATCCTGTTGGCACTTTTATTGTTGTCACAATGAACTCAGTTATCTCTCCTTATAAGTGGCTCAGAGAATGACTTTGTATAATTATTAAGTACTTGTTTAATTGATAGGAATTTACGGTTTATTTTACTCAAACAAGGATGGACATTGGTATAACAGGGTGAGAATATTTTCTACTATTTCACAGCCTTTTACTGTGCTTCTCAAGCTGATTTGTTTTGGCACATTTTTCACAATTTTAATAATCAATTAAGAAAATTAATCACAACTGCAAGCAGCCAAAACTTTCACAGATTTCTTTGAAAATATATTTTTACCTGCATAATTAGGCAATTACTCAGTTTATTTAAAGAAAAAAAAAAACTTATCCATTGCAAAAATGATTTGCTCAGTGAATTTTTAAAAATGTTTTCCGAAAGTTCTCAGTAGAGCTTACTCTCTTAGATACAAATATTGTTCTCTTCTCAGCATCAGGATTCATGACAAATATAAACCATTTTCTTACAGTACTTACGATGTTCTATCATATGTTGTAGTCATTTGCCATATTTGAGAGAGGCTCATGAAATTCTCAGTATCTATCACCACATGCACAAACCTTTATAAACTATGTAGACAGAGATATTTCCTTGGGATCACAGTAGCATGCTTAGTTTCATTTGATCCTGAAGTAACTTTTCATAGTTGATTTGACCCAGGGAAGATTGACACTAACCTTAGTAATTAAGCAAATATGGCAACCTACTCCAGTGTTCTTGCCTGGAGAATCCCAGGGACAGAGGAGCCTGGTGGGCTTCCGTCTATGGGGTCGCACAGAGTCGGACACGATTGATGCAATTTAGCAGCAGCAGCAGCAGCAAGTAAGGCCCTATATTTTACAATTGTAACAATCATCGCAGCACTGTTTATAATAGCCAGGACATGGAAGCAACCTAGATGTCCATCAGCAGATGAATGGATAAGAAAGCTGTGGTACATATACACAATGGAGTATTACTCAGCCATTAAAAAGAATTCATTTGAATCAGTTCTAATGAGGTGGATGAAACTGGAGCCTATTATACTGAGTGAAGTAAGCCAGAAAGAAAAACACCAATACAGTATACTAACGCATATATATGGAATTTAGAAAGATGGTAACAATAACCCTGTGTATGAGACAGCAAAAGAGACACTGATATATAGAACAGTCTTTTGGACTCTGTGGGAGAGGGAGAGGGTGGGATGATTTGGGAGAATGGCATTGAAATACGTATAATATCATATATGGAATGAGTCGCCAGTCCAGGTTCGATGCACGATACTGGATGCTTGGGGCTGGTGCACTGGGACGACCCAGAGGGATGGTATGGGGAGGGAGGAGGGAGGAGGGTTCATGATGGGGAGCACAGGTATACCTGTGGCGGATTCATTTCGATATTTGGCAAAACCAATACAATATTGTAAAGTTTAAAAATAAAAAAAATAAAAAAAAAAAAAAGCATGATGCAATGCACCATACTGGCTCCAAAGCTTACTTTGTGAATTAAAAAATTTAAAGGGATGTGATTCAGCTAATTCTGAGATATAGTTTTAAATACTGGGTTAGGAATGCAACTGTGAAAAGTATTAAATTATAAAGCAATTCATACCCTTTTTTGTTGAGAATTTTATTAGTGGAGAATGCTACAGATAGGAGTCTGTAAATGTAACTCTTATAAACAGTGTAAAGGGAAAAATGTTTGAGGGTCCATAGGAAAGAATAGGCATCCAAGTTGTTATGTTGGTTCCATAAGGCACAAGAAGAATAAGACATCAATAAGCCCAAATGAATAAAACTCTGTGAAAACTTAAATTAGAACAACCATAAGTGAGATAATTATTTTTAAAAATTACAATTTTATTGAAGGATATCTATCTAGTATTTTGCAGAACTTCTGTCTTTTGTTTTCATCAAGTTTTCTTCCTTAATGTCAATTTTATTAACTACTGAATGCTCTAAAAATTTTGAGCATTGAAGATCAAAATGGCTGTCTATAGCACTGCTTCTGTAAAGGAGGTTCATGTTGAATAGGAGAACATATTTAAGTAACATATAACAATCAATTAGACATTTTTTTCTCAAAATTATAAATTTGTCAATTAATTTATCAACTCAATTTCAAATCTTACAACATTGTGGTTTTGTTTTTTGTGTAACAAGACAATAGCAAGAAATCTGAAAAAAAAAAAGTAGACAAGCAATGCAGTGATTATTAGCTTCCTGTAAAATCAGGTGTAATGCAGACTCAAATAGCTATCCTAGATCTATTAGTAATGATGTGTTTTGTGTTGGACTAGAATGTTTGGTGAAAGTATTATACAGGTCAGACATTAAAAATATCATCTTCAGTTCTATTTCCAGTTTTTTTTTTAAGAAATCTCCACACTGTTCTCCATAGTGGCTGTGCCAGTTTGCATTCCCACCAATAATGTAAGAGGGTTCCCTTTCCTCCACACCCTCTCCAGAGTTTACTGTTTGTAGACTTTTTGATGGAGGCCATTTTGACCAGCATGTCAATGATACCACGTTTGGTTTTGATTTGCATTTCTCTAATAATGAGTGATGTTGAGCATCTTTTCATGTGTTTACTAGCCACCTGTATGTCTTTGGAGAAATGGCTGTTTAGGTCATTTCCCCACTTTTTGATTGGACTGTTCATCTTTCTAGTACTGAATTGCATATGACCCAGTGATTGCACTGCTGGGCATACACACCGAGGAAACCAGAATTGAAAGAGACTCATGTACCCCAATGTTCATTGCAGCACTGTTTATAATACCTAGGACATGGAAGCAACCTAGATGTCCATTGGAAAATGAATGGATAAGGAAGTCTTACATATACACAATGGAATATAACTCAGTTATAGAAAGAAATGCATTGGAGTCAGTTCTAATGAGGTGGATGAAATTGGAGCCTAATATACAGAGTGAAGTAAGTCAGAAAGAGAAACACCAATACTGTATATTAATGCATATATATGGAATTTAGAAAGACGATAATGACAATCCTTTATGCAAAGCAGCAAAAGAGACACAGATGTAAAGAATAGACTTTTAGACTGTGGGAGAAGGCAAGGGTGGGATGATTTGAAAGAATAGCATTGAAACAGGTATATTACCATATGTAAAATAGATGACCAGTGAAAGTTTGATACATGAAGCGGGGCACTCAAAGCTGGTGCTCTGGGACAAGCCAGAAGATTGGAGTGGAGAGGGAGGTGATTGGGAGGTTCAAGATGGGATGGGGGAAAGCATGTGCACCCATTGCTGATTCATGTTGATGTATGGCAAAAACCACCACAATATTGCACAGTAATTATCCTCCAATAGAAATACATTAATTTTTAAAATGTCATCTTCATAGGCCATACATGCATATACTTTGGAAAAGTCCATTTAATATATGTTTCTAAAACTCAAGATTTTTTTTTTTTAAGTTTTACATGCTGGTTTCTTTTTTGCCTTTTCATACTGTTCAGGAGGTTCTCACTCTCAAGGCAAGAATAATGAAGTGGTTTGTCATTCCCTTCTCCAGGGGACAAACTTTTGTCAGAACTCTCCACCATGACTTGTCTGTCTTGGGTTGGGCTTACACAGCATGGGTCATGGTTTCATTGAGTTAGACAAGGCTGTGACCCATGTGATCAGTTTAATTAGTTTTCTGTGATTGTGATTTTCATTCTGTCTGCTCTCTTATGGTTAAGGATAAGAGGCTTGTGGAAGCTTTCTCATGGAAGGGACTGACCGATCTGGGTCTTGCCAACAAAGGCCCATAGTCAAAGCTATGTTTTTTCCAGTAGTCATGGATGGATGTGAGAGTTGGACCATAAAGAAAGCTGAATGTCAATGAATTGATTCTTTTGAATTGTAGTGTTGGAGAAGACTCTTGAGAGTCTCTTGTACTGCAAGGAGATCAAACCAGTTAATCCTAAAGGAAATCAGGCATGAATATTCATTGGAAGGACTGATGCTGAACCTGAAGCTTCAATATTTTGGCCACCTGATGTAAAGAACTGACTCATTTGGAAAGACTCTGATGCTGGGAAAGATTGAAAGCAGCAGGAGAAGGGGATCACAGAGAATGAGGTGGTGGGATGGCATCAACGACTCAATGACATGAATTTGAGTAAACTTGGGAGATAGTGGACAACAGTTTCCTGCCACGGTGCAGTCCATGGGGATCACAAAGAGTCAGACACGACTGAGTGACTGAACTGAACTGAACTGATGTTGGTTTTTCAATCACTTGAAATCTATTTTGATATTTTTTCCCTATATGAACAACATCTTGATATATAAATAGATTGTGATGTGTACATCATTAATATGTGGACCCTCTTCCCTCTAATTGCAGAAGGACAAAACTCACTGTATCTCTTCTTCATACCATAAAGAGGGAAAAAACACTCACACACAGGCTATTTTAACATCCTGTACTTCTTTAGTAGATGCTGATAATTGGAAAAGTCACCAGAAATATTTTTATATCTGTAGAAAAGTATTCATTAATCATCTAAGTAGTTCTCTTACCATTGCACATATAAGAGTAAAATCTCCTAGTTTAGGAGTTGGAAAAGATTAAGTGGATTAGCAATTCATGTGGATTAAATTCATGAAAACTTCAAGATGGTTTTAGATGGTATTTAAAGTTTTGACAAATTTCAATCTTTTCTTACATCTACAAGATGGTTTTAGATGGCATTTAAAGTTTTGACAAATTTTAATCTTTTCCACATCTACAATTAGTTTCTTTTTGAATTTTGTATTGGTTTCTAGCAAGAATTTTCTTCCTTTGTACGTGTTTTTACTAAGATTACACCTTAGTTCAAATATTCAATAGTAGTAGTGAAAGTCATTCAGTCGTGTCTGACTCTTTGCGACCCCATGGGCTGTACAGTCCATGGAATTCACCAGGCCAGAATACTGGAATGGGTAGTTTTTCCCTTCTCCAAGGGAATATTCCCAACCCAGGGATCATTCTCGCATTGCAGGCAGATTCTTTTCCAGCTGAGCCACAAGGGAAGCCCTTGTGGATCAAATATGTCAACTATTCAACATATTAGTTAAAACAATCATATACACAGCCACTGACTGTATATATAGCATTTTTAGTATTAAAATGCATAGCTATTATAGGCTTGCATTTTTATTTCATTTTTAAATTATGTACTTTCCATCTAGTTACCTCTCAGTGAAACATAATTTTGATGGAAAACATTTTAATATAATTTAGAAATTCTCTCAGTTTTTCAGGGAAAATATGTGCATAGATGTTAAGTGCACATTTAAAATTGGTGGTACTTAACTAAATCTGACAATGGGGATCTGTTTAAAGTGTGCACATTGTCATTATTTAAAGTTCTGTACATTTGGCATTTACTAAATGAGCACATGCCCTTAACAGTGTGAGTGCTTCCTGTGAGTGGTGCCTGAGTACCTGCTGATAAAGCTTTGGTAGCACTTAAGCACCTAATAGACATTTGGGGTACAGAGACTATGAAGTGTCTTAATGAATCATGAGATTTTTAAAAGTAGCTTTGATTCCAGGCTTTATATCTGTGAAGTGATTTGCATTTTCATTTTCAGATAAGAGAACTTGAACCCTAGAGTGGTCAAATGAACCATAAATGACTACTTCAGTGAGTGAATAGAGAGTAAAGTATATTTTCCAGCACACCATTTACATAGATACATTTCTAAAGGAACAAATTCAGTGGGGTAATAAACATCAAAATGTTCCTGTATTCAGCAGTTTTATCAAAAATAGATCAAATAATTCTGGATCAAAACAAATGCTTTCTTGGAGGTAGATGTCATTAAGTAGTAATTGCTCTGAGTTGGCCAGATCAATTTCTTATCTGTTGAGTTAGCTAACAAATAATACCATGCATTTCTTTTTTGGTAATTATGCATTGCTTGTTTCATTTAGATCTATATTGAGTTCCTTCAGGGAAGGAAGGGGCAGTGGTTTATTAATCTTCATGATTCCCTAGTGGTTCAGAGGATAAAGCATCTCACTGCAATGTGGGTTCAATCCCTGGGTCAGGAAGATCCCCTGGAGAAGGAAATGGCAACCCACTCTGGTACTCCTGCCTGGAAAATCCCACAGAGGGAGAAGTCTGGAAGGCTACAGTCCATGGGGCTGCAAAGTGTTGGACACTACTGAGCGACTTCACTTTCACATACAGTGCCTCTACATAATAGATTATTATAATTATTTGTTGGATATAGATATAATTAGATAATCTGAAAGAAATTCACCTATGGTGAAAAAAAAATCAATGGATGTGAAGCTTGGATAATTAGAATCGCATGTTAGTCGGTCAATTGTGTCCAAATCTTTTGAGACCCCATTGACTGTAGCCCACCAGACTCAACCATCCATGGGATTCTCCAGGCAAGAATACTGGAGTGGGTTGACATTTTCTTCTCCAGAGGATCCTCCTGACCCAGGGATTGAAACCAGGTCACCCGCATTGTAGGCAGATTTTTTTGTTACCACTGGGCCACCTAGGAAGCCCTAACTTGGAATCCCACAGATATAGGATTATTAAGTAATCAGAGTATTAATATCCCCTAGATAATAACCCTGAAAGCACTAAGAACTACGGGTGGGTACCTTCTTTGAACTCTTTGATAATCAAGGTCATTTGTAGGGGTAGAGGAATGGAATGGGTTCCTCCTGACAAAAACAAACATGTTCTTTTAAATGATCTAAAAATAATAGATGGTAACATGGATTTTTTCTTCCCATTACTTGACTATATACATGTGACTTGTTAATAACTGCAATTAGATACAGGGGCTTTCCTGGTGGCTCAATGGTAAAAAGAAAAATACACCTGCAATGAAGGAGACACAGGTTCAATTCCTGGGTTGGGAAGATTACCCTGGAGAAAGAAATAGAAACCCATTCCAGTATTCTGGTCTGGAAAGTCCCATGGACAGAGGAGTCTGGTGGTCTACAGTCCATGGGGTTGTGAAGGTTAGACTTAGCAACTAAATCACCACCACAGACACCAGTACAATTTTTTGTTGCTAAGTCTCAGCCAAATATAGTTAGCTGCCAAGTTGTTTCCTCTTGATGAGAAATAAAAGAGAATATTGACCAAAAAAATTAGGAAGAATAAAAATGTATAGCCTTTAAATTTAATTTTTAGGTACTGAATAATATGTATTGAGAACCAGCATTGTTTAGACAGTTAAATGAAGCCACGCTGCTGCTACTGCTGCCAAGTCGCTTCAGTCGTATCTGACTCTGTGCCACCCCGTAGACGGCAGTCCACCAGGCTCCCCGTCCCTGCGATTTTCCAGGCAAGAACACTGGAGTGGGTTGCCATTTCCTTCTCCAATGCATGAACGTGAAAAGTGAAAGTGAAGTCGCTCAGTCATGTCCGACTCCTAGCGACCCCATGGACTGCAGCCTATCAGGCCCCTCTGTCCATGGGATTTTCCAGGCAAGAGTACTGGAGTGGGTTGCCATTGCCTTCTCCGAAATGAAGGCATAATCTGGTGTTATTGTGAAGTTTCCTAGATAATATATTTAGCTTTTCTTTTTTAACCATCTACTTCTAAAGGGAAGGACTTCCCTGGTAGTTCAACTGGTAAAGAATCTACCTGCAATGCAGGAAACCCTGGTCGATTCCTGGGTCGGGAAGATCTGCTGGAGAAAGGATAGGTGCCCACTCCAGTGTTCTTGATCTTCACTGGTGGCTCACCCAGTAAAAAAATTGCCCCCATAGCAGGAGACCTGGGTTTGATTCTAGTGTTGGGAAGATCCCCTAGAGAAGGGAACAACTATCACCTCCAGTATTCTGGCCCAAAGAATTCCATGGACTCTATGGTGCATGGGGTCACAAAGAGTTGCATAGGACTGAGTGACTTTCACTTTTTTAAAGGAAAGTGCATTTGTGTCTTTCTGTGTATGTGGCATGGTTTGGGCTTGCCCTTGAATGAGAAGTCTACTCTGAATTTTGAAGGTCCAAAGTTTTGTGATGCAGATTTCCCAGGAAAATCTATATTCTACAAATCCTGCTTAAAACAACTCAAATGTACAAAGAATTGAGTTCTAGGAGATAATTCATTGGTAATGGTAGAAGCTATTTCAAGTCCTGAAAGATGATGCTGTGAAAGTGCTGCACTCAATATGCCAGCAAACTTGGAAAACTCAGCAGTGGCCACAGGACTGGAAAAAGTCAGTTTTCATTCCAATCCCAAAGAAAGCCAATGCCAAAGAATGCTGAAACTACCACACAATTGAACTCATCTCACACGCTAATAAAGTAATGCTCAAAATTCTCCAAGCCAGGCTTCAGCAATACGTGAAACTTGAATTTCCAGATGTTCAAGCTGGTTTTAGAAAAGGCAGAGGAACCAGAGATCAAATTGCCAACATCTGATGGATCATGGAAAAAGGAAGCAAGTTCCAGAAAAACATTTATTTCTGTTTTATTGACTATGCCAAAGCCTTTAACTGTGTGGATCAGAATAAACTGTGGAAAATTCTGAAAGAGATGGGAATACAAGACCACCTGACCTGCCTCTTGAGAATCCTATATGCAGGTCAGGAAGCAACTGTGAGAACTGGCCGTGGAACAACAGACTGCTTCCAAATAGGAAAAGAAGTACGTCAAGGCTGTATATTGTCATCCTGCTTATTTAACTTCTATGCAGAGTACATCATGAGAAACGCTGGACTGGAAGAAGCACAAGCTGGAATCGAGATTGCTGGGAGAAATATCAATAACCTCAGATATGCAGATGACACCACCCTTATGGCAGAAAGTGAAGAGGAACTAAAAAGCCTCTTGATGAAAGTGAAAGAGGAGAGTGAAAAAGTTGGCTTAAAGCTCAACATTCAGAAAACTAAGATCATGATATCTGGTCCCATCACTTCATGAGAAATAGATGTGGAAACAGTGTCAGACTTTATTTTGTTGGGCTCCAAAATCACTGCAGATGGTGATTGCAGCCATGAAATTAAAAGATGCTCACTCCTTGGAAGAAAAGTTATGACCTACCTAGATAGCATATTCAGAAGCAGAGACATTACTTTGCCAACAAAGTTCCATCTAGTCAAGGCTATGGTTTTTCCAGTAGTCATGTATGGATGTGAGAGTTGGACTGTGAAGAAAGCTGAGTGCTGAAGAATTGATGCTTTTGAACTGTGGTGTTGAAGACTCTTGAAAATCCCTTGGACCGCAAGGGGATCCAACCAGTCCATTTTAAAGGATATCAGTCCTGGGTATTCATTGAAAGAACTGATGCTAACGCTGAAATTCCAATACTTTGGCCACTTGATGTGAAGTGTTGACTCATTGGAAAAGAATCTGATGCTAGGAGGGGTTGGGGGCAGGAGAAGAAGGGCATGACAGAGGATGAGATGACTGGATGGCATCACTGACTCGATGCACATGAGGTTAAGTGAACTCCGGGAGTTGGTGATGGACAGAGAGGCCTGGCTTACTGCGATTCATGGTGTCACAGAGTCGGACATGACTGAGCAACTTAACTGAACTGAACTGAATGGTAGAAGACCCTTTTATGTTTTTTTAAAAAAAAATTAGTATTAAATTTTCCTGGAGTATGGATGATAGAAAAATTTGTGTTAGTTTCTGCTGTATAGCAAACTGAATCAGTTATATTTATATATTCATAAATATATATATATACACACACATATATACCCATTCTGTTTTATTTTTCCATATAGGTCATTACAGAGTACTGAGCAGAATTTCCCAATCTATACAATAGATACCATTTGATACAATATATTGCATACAGTATACAATCAATACAATAGCTATCTATTTTACCCATAGTAATGTGCATTTTCAATCCCAATTTCCCATTTTATCCCTCCCACCTCCCCCTGCTGGTTACCCATAAGTTTATTTTCTACATCTGTGACTCTATTTCTGTTTTGTAAATAAGTTCATTTGTACAACTTAAAATTCTCACATATAAGTGATATCATATGATATCTGTCTGACTTACTTTCAGTCAGTTCGGTTCAGTTCAGTCGCTCAGTTGTGTCCGACTCTTTGCGACCCCATGAATCAGAGCATGCCAGGCCTCTCTGTCCATCACTAACTCCCAGAGTTCATTTGGTATGATAATCCCTAGGCCCATCCATGTTGCTACAAACAGCATTATTATTCATTTTTATGGCTGAGTAATATTCCATTGTATATATACACCACATCTTTCTTATCCATTCATCCACTGATGTGCATTTAGGTTGCTTCCATGTCCTGCAAATTGCAAATAGTGCTACAATGAACACTTGAAAGCCTGTATCTTTTTGAACTATCGTTTCCTTTTGATATACTTAGGAGTGGGATTGTTGGATCATATGGTAGCTCTTATAGTTTTAAAGAAATCTCAATACCATTGTCCATAGTGCTGGTGAGGAAGTTTTCCCATTTCCCCAAACCCTCTTCAGTATTTATTGTTTGTAGATTTTTTAAATCTATTTATTTTTTAATTGAAAGATAATTGCTTCACAGAATTTTGCTGTTTTCTGTCAAACCTCAGCATGAATCAGCCATAGGCCTACATATATCCCCTATCTTTTGAACCTCACTTGCATCTCCCTCCCATTCCACCCCTCTAGGTTGATTCAGAGCCCCTGTTTGAATTTCCTGAGCCATACAGCAAATTCCTGTTGGCTATCTATTTTTCATATGGTAATGTAAGTTTCCATGTTACTCTTTCAATACATCTCACCCTCTCCTCCCCTCTCCTCATGTCAATAAGTCTATTCTCTATGTCTGTTTCTCCATTCATTTAAGTTGTGTCTGACTCTTTGTGACCCCATGGACTGCAGTACTCCAGGCTTCCCTATTCATCAGCCACTCGCAGAGCCTACTCAAATTCATGTCCATCGAGTTGTTGATGCCATCCAACCATCTCATCCTCCGTCGTCCCCTTCTCCTCCTGCATTCCATCTTTCCCAGCATGAGGGTCTGTTCAAATGAGTCAGTTCTTCACATCAGGTGGCCAAAATATTGGAGCTTCAGCTTCAGCATCAGTCCTTCCAATTAATATTCAGGACTGATTTCCTTTAGGATGGACTGGATTGCTCTCCTTGCTGTCTAAGGGACTCTCAAGAGTTTTCTCCAACACCACAGTTCAAAAGTATCAATTCTTTGGTGCTCATCTTTCTTTAAACTCCAACTCTCACATCCATACATGACTACTGGAAAAACCATAGACAATCCTTTGTTGGCAAAGTATGTCTCTGCTTTTTAATATGCTGTCTAGGTTGGTCATAACTTTTCTTCCAAAGAGCAAGTATCTTTTAATTTCATGGCTGCAGTCACCATCTGCAGTGATTTTGGAGCTTCTAAAAATAGTCTGTCACTGTTTCCATTGTTTCCTCATCTATTTGCCATGAAGTGATGGGACCAGATGCCATGATCTTAGTTTTCTGAATGTTGAGTTTTAAGCCAACTTTTTCACTCTCCATTGCTGCCTTGTAAATAAATTCTTCAGTGCCATTTTTCTAGATTCTGTATATATGTGCTAGAATATGATATTTATCCTTCTCCTCTGACTTACTTCACTCTGTATGATAGTTTCTCAATTAATCCACCTCATTAGAATGGACTCAAATTAATTCCTTTTTATGGCTGGGTAATAATCCTTTGTGTGTATGTACCACACTTTATTAATCCAGTCATCTGTTGATGGACATCTAGGTTGCTACCATGTTCTAGCTATTGTAGATAGTGCTACAATAATCAATGGGATACGTGTGCCATTTTCAATTTTTAAAATTTATTTATTTTAATTGAAGGCTAATTGCTTTACAATATTGTAGTGCTTTTGTCATGAATTGGCATGAATCAGCCAGGGGTGTACATGTGTTCCCCATCCTGAATCTCCCTCCGCCTGCCTCCACATTCCATCCCTGTGGGTCATCCCACTGCACTCGCCCCGAGCACCCTGTCTCATGCATTGAACCTGGACTGATTATCTGTTTCACATAGGATAATAAACATGTTTCAATTCTACTCTCTCAAATCATCCCACCCTCGCCTTCTCCCACAGAGTCCAAAAGACTGTTCTATATGTCTGTGCCTCTTTTGCTGTCTTGCATGTAGGGTTATCATTACAGTCTTTCTAAACTCAATATATATATGCATTTGTATACTGTATTGGTGTTTTTTCTTTCTGGTTTATATCACTCTGTATAAGAGGCTCCAGTTTCATTCACCTCATTAGAACTGATTCAAATGTATTCTTTTTAATGGCTGAGTAATATTCCATTGTGTATATGTACCACAGCTTTCTTATCCATTTGTCTGCTGATGGACATCTAGGTTGCTTCCATGTCCTAGCTATTATAAACAGTGCTGTGATGAACATTGGGGTACACATGTCTCTTTCAATTCTAGTTTCCTTGGTGTGTATACCCAGCAGTGGGATTTCTGGGTCATATGGCAGTTCTATTTTCAGTTTTTAAAGGAATCTCCACACTGTTCTCCATAGTGGCTGTACTAGTTTTCATTCCCACCAACAGTGTAAGAGGGTTCCATTTTCTTCACACCCTCTCCAGCATTTATTGCTTGTAGACTTTTGAATAGCAACCATTCTGACTGGCGTGAAATGGTACCTCATTGTGGTTTTGATTTGCATTTCTCTGATAATAAGTGGTGTTGAGCATCTTTTCATGTGTTTGTTAGCCATCTGTATGTCTTCTTTGGAGAAATGTCTGTTTAGTTCTTTGGCCAGTTTTTTGATTGGGTCATTTATTTTTCTGGAATTGAGCTGTAGGAGTTGCTTGTATATTTTTGAGATTAATTCTTTGTCTGTTGTTTCATTTGCTATTATTTTGCTACAATTTGTGTCAGAGAATGTTCTGCTTATATTTTCATCTAAAAGTTTTACAGTATCTGACTTTATGCTGCTGCTGCTAAGTCACTTCAGTCGTGTCTGACTCTGTGCGACCCCATAGACAGCAGCCCACCAGGCTCCCTTGTCCCTGGGATTCTCCAGGCAAAAACACTGGAGTGGGTTGCCATTTCCTTCTCCAATGCATGAAAGTGAAAAGTGAAAGTGAAGTCGCTCAGTCGTGTCCGACTCTTAGCGACCCCATGGACTGCAGCCTACCAGGCTCCTCTGTCCATGGGGTTTTCCAGGCAAGAGTACTGGAGTGGGGTGCCATTGCCTTCTCCATCTTTATATAAATAGATATACAAAAATATCAGATATGTATTTTTATTAACATAATTGAAATAAATATAAACAAGATTCTCTCAATTTCATCTAGCTATGCTCAAATAGATGTATTTTAACTGTGGCTGCATCAATATTATTCTTTATTACTATTCATTTCACGATCTTTCTCAAAATATCAGTTCAGTTCAGTCACTCAGTTGTGTCTGACTCTTTGCAACCCTATGGACTGCAACAGGCCAGGCCTCCTGTCTATCACCAACTCCTGGAGTTTACTCAAAATCATGTCCATTGAATTGGTGATGCCATCTAACCATCTCATCCTCTGTCGTCCCCTTCTCCTCCCACCTTCAATCTTTCCCAACATCAGGGTCTTTTTAAATGAGTCTGTTCTTCTCATCAGGTGGCCAAAGTATTGGGTTTTCAGCTTCAGAGTCTGTCCTTCCAATGAATATTCAGGACTGATTTCCTTTAGGATGAACTGATTGGATTTCCTTGATGTCTAAGGGAAACATAACTTGAAATTTATTTTAAAAAGTTTAAATTGTAGCTACCAGTGTCACTTGAAGAGTTTCTAAAATCAGCAACAAATTATAACCGAGGAAATCTGATTCCATTATAGGAACAGAAAGCTCTCTGTGGCATGTGCAACTTGCCTGAATGATTGCTTATGTTTAGTCTTGGGATTCATTTTATCTTTCAGGTTTTAAAGCTTTGTTCACTTACTTATGTCCATGAACAGTATGCAAAGGCAAAAAGATAGGACACTGAAAAATGAACTCCCCAGGTCAGTAGGTGCCCAATATGCTACTGGAGATCAGTGGATAAATAATCCAGAAGGAACAAAAAGACAGAGCCAAAGCAAAAACAACACCAAGCAAAGTCCAATGCTGTGATGAGCAATATTGCATAGGAATCTGGAATTTTAGGACCATGAATCAGGGCAAATTGGAAGTGGTCAAACAGGATATGGCAAGAGTGAATGTTGACATTTTAGGAATCAGCAAACTAAAATGGATTGCAATAGGTGAATTGAAGTCAGATGACCATTATATCCACTACCATGGGAAAGAACCCCTTAGAAGAAATGGAATAGCCATCATAGCCAATGAAAGAGACTGAAATGCAGTACTTGGATGCAATCGCTGTTCATTTCCAAGGCAAACCATTCAATATCATGGTAATCCAAGGCTATGCCCCGAACAGTAATGCTGAAGAAGCTGAACTTGAACAGTTCTATGAAGACATACAAGAAATTCTAGAACTAACATGCGAAAAACATGTACTTTTCATTATAGGGGACTGGAATGCAAAAGTAAGAAGTTGAGAAACACCTGGAATAACAGGCAAATTTGGCCTTGTGGTACAGAATGAAGGAGGGCAAAGGCTAGTAGAGTTTTGGCAAGAGAACACACTGGTCATAGCAAGCACTCTCTTTAAACAACACAAGAGAATATTCTACACATGGACATCACCAGATGGTCAATATCAAAATCAGATTGATTATATTCTTTGCAGCCAAAGATGGAGAAGATCTATATAGTCAGCAAAAACAAGACTGGGAGCTGACTGTGGATCAGATCATGAACTCCTTGTTGCGAAATGCAGACCTACATTGAAGAAAGTAAGGAAAATCACTAGACATTCAAGTATGACCTAAATCAAATCCCTTACAATTATACAGTGGAAGTGTGAAATAGATTCAAGGGATTAGATCTGATAGACAGAGTGCCTGAAGACCTATGGACGGGAGTTCCTGACATTGTACAAGAGACAGTTATCAAGACCATCCCCCAAAGAAAGAAATGTGGAAAGCAAAATGGTTGTCTGAGAAGGCCTTACAAATATCTGTGAAAAGAGGAGAAGTGAAAAACAAAGGAAAATGAAAGGATATACCCATTTGAATGCAGGGATCCAAAGAACAGCAAGGAGAGATAAGAAAGCCTTCCTCAGTGATCAGTGCAAAGAAATAGAGGAAAACAATAGAGTGGGATAGACTAGGGATCTCTTAAAGAAAATTAGATATATCAAGGGAACCTTTCATGCAAAAATGAGCACAATAAAGGATAGAAATGGTATGGACCTTACAGAAACAGAAGAAGAGGTGGCAAGAATACACAGAGAACAATACAAAGAAGATCTTCACGACCCAGATAATCATGATGGTGTGATCACTGACCTAGAGCCAGACATCCTGGAATGTAAAGTCAGGTGGGCCTTAGAAAGCATCATTATGAACAAAACTAGTGGAAATGTTGGAATTCCAGTTGAGCTATTTCAAATCCTGAAAGATGATGCTGTGAAAGTGATGCACTCAATATGCCAGCAAATTTGGAAAACTCAGCAGTGGCCACAGGACTGGAAAAGGTCGGTTTTCATTCCAATCCCAAAGAAAGGAAATGCCAAGAATGCTCAAACTACAGCACAATTTCACTCATCTCACATGCTAGTAAAGTAATGCTCAAAATTCTCCAAGCCAGGCTTCAGCAATATGTGAACCATGAACTTCCAGATGTTCAAGCTGGTTTTAGAAAAGGCAAAGCAACCAGAGATCAAATTGCCAACATCCGCGTGATCATCAAAAAAGCAAGAGAGTTCCGGAAAAACATCTATTTCTGTTTTATCGACCATGCCAAAGCCTTTGACTGTGTGGATCACAATAAACTGTGGAAAATTCTTCAAGAGATGGGAATACCAGACCACCTGACCTGCCCCTTGAGAAACTTATATGCAGGTCAGGAAGCAACAGTTAGAACTGGCCATGGAACAGCAGACTGGTTCCAAATAGGAAAAGGAGTACGTCAAGGCTGTATATTGTCATCCTGCTTATTTAACTTACGCAGAGTACATCATGAGAAATGCTGGACTGGAAGAAGCACAAGCTGGAATCAAGATTGCCAGGAGATATATCAATAACCTTAGATCTGCAGATGACACCACCCTTATGGCAGAAAGTGAAGAGGAACTAAAAAGCCTCTTGTTGAAAGTCAAAGAGGAGAGTGAAAAAGTTGGCTTACAGCTCAACATTCAGAAAAGTAAGATCATGGCATCTGGTCCCATCACTTCATGGGAAATAGAGGGGGAAACAGTGGAAACTGTCAGACTTTATTTTGTTGGGCTCCAAAATCACTGCAGATGGTGATTGCAGCCATGAAATTAAAAGACGTTTAGTCCTTGGAAGGAAAGTTATGACCAACCTAGATAGCATATTGAAAAGCAAAGACATTACTTTGCCAAGAAAGGTCCGTCTAGTCAAGGCTGTGGTTTTTCCAGTAGTCATGTATGGATGTGAGTGTTCGACTGTGAAGAAAGCTGAGCACTGAAGAATTGATGCTTTTGAACTATGGTGTTGGAGAAGACTCTTGAGAGTCCCTTGGACTGCAAGGAGATCCAACCAGTCCATTCTGAAGGAGATCAGCCCTGGGATTTCTTTGGAAGGAATGATGCTAAAGCTGAAACTCCAGTACTTTGGCCACGTCATGGGAAGAGTTGACTCATTGGAAAAGACTCTGATGCTGGGAGGGATTGGGGGCAGGAGGAGAAGGGGACGACAGAGGATGAGATGGCTGGATGGCATCACTGACTCGATGGACGTGAGTTTGAGTGAACTCCGGTAGTTGATTATGGACAGGGAGGCTGGTGTGCTGCGATTCATGGGGTTGCAAAGAGTCGGACACCTCTGAGAGATTGAACTGAACTTAACTGATATACATCAGCAATAATTACTTCAATAAGTTTAGTGAAAAGCCTTTATATCATACAGTTAGTTCTGTCGCTCAGTTGTGTCCGAGTCTTTGTGACACTATGGACTGCAGCATGCTAGGCCTCCCTGTCCATCACCAACTCCAGGAATTTACTCAAACTCATGTTCATTGAGTTGATGATGCCATCCAACCATCTCATCCTCTGTCGCCCCCTTCTGGTCCCGCCTTCAATTCTTCCCAGCATCAGCGTCTTTTCAAGAATCAGTTCTTTGCATCAGATGGCCAAAGTATTCGAGTTTCAACTTCAGTATCAGTCTTTCCAATGATTATTCCGAACTGGTTTCCTTTACGATGGACTGGTTGGATCTCGTTGATGTCCAAGGGACTGAAGATTCTTCTCCAACACAACAGTTCAACAGCATCAATTCTTTGGCACTCAGCTTTCTTTATTGTCAAACTCTCACATCTGTACATGACTACTGGAAAAATCATAGCTTTGACTAGATGGACCTTTGTTGGCAAAGCAATGTCTCTGCTTTTTAATATGATGTCTAGGTTGGTTATAACTTTTCTTCCAAGGATCAAACGTCTTTTGATTTCATGGCAGCAGTCACCATCTTCAGTCATTTTGCCACACATCCCCCAGAAAAAAATAAAGTCTGTCACTGTTTCTATTTGCCATGTATTTGCCATGAAGTGATGGGGCCGGATGCCATGAATTTAGTTTATAGATACAATATTAAAGGAGTAGAAAATACATTTTTTCTTTACGATTACAACTCTTAGGATTTATTCATGACAATTATCATATGTAGAGTTCAGCATAGTTAATTACATTTATCATGCTGAACTTTACATACCTAGTCTTTATTCATCTTTTACCTGGAAGTTTATACCTTTAATCAATACCCTCTACCCCCACCTCCAATTCTGATTACCACAAATCTGATCTTTCTCTGTCTTTCTTTTTTCAGTTTGTTTTTCTAAGTTTTTGGAAGTCTAATGGACCTACAACACTGTTAGCTTCTCTTACACATCATAGTGGTTTGATGTTTTATTTTCATGCAAAATGGTCACCACCATAAGTATACTTACTATCTGTCACCATAGAAAGGTATATCCTGCTGTATATTCACACACTGAGCTGGTGTTATTTAATCATCCAGTCATGTCCAATTCTTTTGCAACCCCATGGACTGTAGTCCAGTGGGCTCCTCTGCCCATAGGATTTCACAGGCAAGAGTACTGCATTGGGTTGGCATTTCTTTCTTGAGGAGAGCTTCCTGACCCAGGCATCAAGCCCGCATTCTCTGCCTTTGCAGGTGGATTCTTTACCACTGAGACACTAAAGAAGTCCCATACACTAAGCTACTTTCTCGTAAATACAAAATGAATTAAACACTATTTGTAAGACTTGAAATCATAAATCTTCTAGAAGAAAACATAGGTAGTATGCTCTTTGACATGGCCTTAATTTTTTAAATATGGTTCCTCAGGCAAGGGATACAAATAAATAAATAGGACTACCTCAAACTAAAAAAAAAATTGCAGAGTGAAGGAAACTATCAGCAAAACAAAAAGATTGCTTATTGAGTGCTAGAAGATATTTGTAAATCATGTATAAGATAAGAAAATGTGAAAGAACTCTTACAACTCATCCAAAGGAGAGGAGGGGGGGAACCAACAACCCAATTAAGAACCAGGCAGATAATATAAATATATTTTTTTTTCCAAAGAAACATACAAGTGGCCAACAGGCATGTGAAAACATGCTCAATATTACTAATAATCAGGGGAATGCAAATGTAAAACACAATGAAGTATCAGCTCACCCCTGTCAGAATGGCTATTGTCAAAAAAGTGTTATTGAGGATGCATAGAAAAGGGAACCTGAGAATGCTATTGATGGGAATGTAAATTGACATAGTCATTATGAAAAACAGAATAGAGATTCCTCAAAATTTTAAAAATAGAGCTACCATAAAAATAAGAAATTCTACTTATGGGTATGAAGAAAATGAAAACAAAAATTTGAAAATACATATGTATCCCTATGTTCAATGCAGCATTATTTACTGCAGCCACGATGTGGAAGCAATCTATGTGTCTATCAATAAATAAATGAACAAAGAAGATTTGGCACATTCATACAATAGAATTGTACTCATCCATATAATTAAAGGTTCTAATTTCTCAACAACATGAATAGACCTAGAGGGAATTATGCCAAGCAAAATAAGTCTGACAGAGGAAAGACAAACACTGTATGGCTTCACTTATATATATATTATAAAAACAACAAAGAAATGAACAAACATAACAAAACATAAACAGAGTCGTAGATACAGAGAGTAAACGGGTGACTACCAGAAGGGTAAGGAGTAGGGGGAGGAGAGAAACAGGTGAGGGAGATTAAGAAGTACAAGGTTAGAGTTGTGATATAGATTTATTCATTTTAAATATTCATTTATAAATTTGTTTAAAGATTATAACTTATTACACACATATTTACACAGATAATCTCTTATACATGACTTAAAATACAGTTTTAAGAAAAAAAGATTGTAAATAAAAGAAACCAAAAGTTAAAGTTAACACAGAACACAAATGTGCAAATATTTATGAATGAAATTTTTTTCTCAGAATAAAAACCCAAATTTGGTTATAAGATTCTTAATAACCAAATGGACTTCAATACATGATCCTGTTATGTAATTACCTTTTCTAGAATCAAAATATATCTAAAAATATTCTCATGAAGCAGGTTTTATAGTGGAAATTTATATATACCTAGGATACTAAATATTATATTGAGTAACATTTTTATGTTAACAATAAACTTAGAAATGTATTTGACATAACAGTTTTTGCAGCCATTACAAATAAAACCTGATATCACTGTTATATAAAGACATTTAAGAGATACGGGGAAAGCAGCATCAAAATTGAAGCCTGTGCATTCTAATTTCTCTTGCCAAATAAAATGAGCAGCAGTGGCTACAATTTGCTGGAGCAGCAGTGAAGAGATACCCCATCTCCAAGGTAAGAGAAACCCAAGTAAGATGGTAGGTGTTACGAGAGGGCATCAGAGGGCAGACATATTGAAACCATAATCACAGAAAACTAGCCAATCTGATGATATGGAACACAGCTTTGTCTAACTCAATGAAACTAAGGCATGCTATGTGGGGCTACCCAAGATGGACGGGTCATCATGGAGAGGTCTGACAGAATGTGGTCCACTGGAGAAGAGAATGGCAAACCACTTCAGTATTCTTGCCTTGAGAACCCCATGAACAGTATGAAAAGGCAAAATGATAGGATACTGAAAGAGGAACTCACCATTCAGTAAGTGCCCAATATGCTACTGGAGATCAGTGGATGAAATAACTCCAGAAAGAATAAAAGGATGGAGCCAAAGCAAAAACAATACCCACGTGTGGATGTGACTGATGATAGAAGCAAGGTCGGATGCTGTAAAGAGCAATATTGCATAGGAACCTGGAATGTTAGGTCCATGAATCAAGGCAAATTTGAAGTGGTCAAACAGGAGATGGCAAGAGTGAATGTCGGCATTCTAGGAATCAGCGAACTAAAATGGACTGGAATGGGTGAATTTAACTCAGATGACCATTATATCTACTATGTGGGCAGGAATCCCTTAGAAGAAATGGAGTAGCCATCATGGTCAACAGAAGAGTCTGAAATGCAGTACTTGGATGCAATCTCAAAAACAACAGAATGATCTCTGTTCATTTTCAAGGCAAACCATTCAATATTGCACTGATCCAAGCCTATGCCCCAATCAGTAACACTGAAGAAGCTGAAGTTGAACGGTTCTATGAAGACCTACAAGACCTTTTAGAACTAACACACAAAAAGATGTCCTTTTCATTATAGGGGACTTGAATGCAAAAGTAGGAAGTCAAGAAACACCTGGAGTAACAGGCAAATTTGGCCTTGGAGTATGGAATGAAGCAGGGCAAAGGTTAATAGAGTTTTGTCAAAAGAATGGATTGGTCATAGCAAACACACTCTTCCAACAACACAAGAGAAGACTACACATGGACATCACCAGATGGTCAACAGTGAAATCAGATAGATTATATTCTTTGCAGCTAAAGATGGAGAAGCTCTATACAGTCAGCAAAAACAAGACTGGGAGTTGACTGTGGCTCAGATCATCAACTCCTTATTACCAAATTCAGACTTAAATTGAAGAAAGTAGGGAAAACCACTAGACCATTCAGGTATGACCTGAATCAACTCCCTTATGATTATACAGTGGAAGTGAGAAATAGATTTAAGGGACTGGATCTGATGTACAGAGTGCCTGATGAACTATGGACGGAGGTTCGTGACATTGTACAGGAGACAGGGATCAAGACAATTCCGACGGAAAAGAAATGCAAAAAAGCAAAATGGCTATCAGAGGAAGCCTTACAAATAGCTGTGAAAAGAAGTGAAAAGCAAAGGAGAAAAGGAATGATATTCCCATTTGGATGCAGAGTTCCAAAGAATAGCAAGGAGAGATAAGAAAGCCTTCCTAAGTGGTCAATGCAAAGAAATAGAGGAAAACAATAGAATGGGAAAGACTAGAGATCTCTTCAAGAAAATTAGAGATATCAAGGGAACATTTCATGCAAAGATGGGCTCGATAAAGGACAGAAATGGTATGGACCTAACAGAAGCAGAAGATATTAAGAAGATACACAGAAGAACTGTACCAAAAAGATCTTCACGTCCCAGATAATCATGATGGTGTGATCACTGACCTAGAGCCAGACATCCTGGAATGTGAAGTCAAGTGGGCCTTAGAAAGCATCACTACGAACAAAGCTAGTGGAGGTGATGGAATTCCAGTGGAGCTATTTCAAATCCTGAAAGATGATGCTGTGAAAGGGCTGCACTCAATATGCCAGCAAATTTGGAAAACTCAGCAGTGGCCACAGGACTGAAAAAGGTGAGTTTTCATTCCAATGCCAATGAAAGGCAATGCCAAAGAATGCTCAAACTACCACACAATTGCACCCATCTCACACGCTAGTAAAGTAATGCTCAAAATTCTCTAAGCCAGGCTTCAGCAATATGTGAACTCTGAACTTCCAGATGTTCAAGCTGGTTTTAGAAAAGGCAGAGGAACCAGAGACCAAATTGCCAACATCTGCTGGATCATGGAAAAAGGAAGCAAGTTCCAGAAAAACATCTATTTCTGCTTTATGACTATGCCAAAGCCTTTGACTGTGTGGATCACAATAAACTGTGGAAAATTCTGAAATAGATAGGAATCCCAGACCACCTGACCTGCCTCTTGAGAAACCTATATGCAGGTCAGGAAGCAACAGTTAGAACTGGCCATGGAACAACAGACTGGTTCCAAATAGGAAAAGGAGTATGTCAAGGCTGTATATTGTCATCCTGCTTATTTAACTTATATGCAGAGTACATCATGAGAAAGACTGGGATGGAAGGAGCACAAGCTGGAATCAAGATTGCTGGGAGAAATATCAATAACCTCAATAATAATGCCACCCTTATGGCAGAAAGTGAAGAGGAACTAATAAGCCTCTTGATGAAAGTGAAGGAGGAGAGTGAAAAATTTGGCTTAAACTCAACATTAAGAAAACTAAGATCATGGCATATGGTCCCATCACTTCATGGGAAATAGATGTGGAAACAGTGGAAACAGTGTCAGACTTTATTTTTTGGACTCCAAAATCACTGCAGATGGTGATTGCATCCATGAAATTAAAAGACACTTACTCCTTGGAAGGAAAGTTATGACCAACCTGAATAGCATATTTAAAAGCAGAGACATTACTTTGCCAACAAAGGTCCATCTAGTCAAGGCTATGGTTTTTCCAGTAGTCATGTATGGATGTGAGAGTTGGACAGTGTTGAAAGCTGAGTGCCGAAGAATTAATGCTTTTGAACTGCGATGTTGGAGAAGACTCTTGAGAGTCCCTTGGACTGCAAGAAGATTCTACCAGGTCATCCTAATGGAGATAAATCCTGGGTGTTCATTAGAAGGACTGATGATGAAGCTGAAACTCCAGTACTTTTGCCACCCATACGTGAATTGACTCATTGGAAAAGACCCTGATGCTGGGAAGGATCGGGGGCAGGAAGAGAAGGGGACGACAGAGGATGAGAAGGCTGGATGGCATCACCGACTAGATGGATATGGGTTTGAGTAGGCTCCAGGTATTGGTGATGGACAGGGAGGCCTGGTGTGCTGTCATTCATGGGTCGCAGAGTCGGACACGACTGAACGACTGAACTGAACTGAACTGACTGAACCTATTTCTTAAGGTGGTACAAAATACTACTTAATCAAACAAATGAATATTCCCTGTTATAACGTAATGCTAGCCCTTATCAACATGTCCTCTCTGCATAGCTTACTTATTTATATATGCTATACAAGAAGAAACTGATAACAAGGAGGATAAACAGACTCTTTGGGTGGCTTGGGGAGTGAAGTTGGAAAGGGAGAAACTAACTCTGCTAACTATTAATGAAGTTAAGCGAAAACAATGATAACATGACTTTGGGTACAATGACATTTTCTAAAAGTCAAAACTGTTTAAAAGATAAAAAAATGAGACAGTTTGTCAGGCCACTATTGAGGTATTCCTCTGACTTTTCTGGTCTTTAAACAAAGGCTAGATAAACACTTTTAGGGATGGTATTGAGCTAAGGGGCAGAATTAGATGATCTTTAAAAAAAAAAACAACAAACTGCATTCTTATATGTAACCTGCACCTGCCTGCATGTAACACTTCTCTCCAAGTTTCATCATAAATTATCTCAAAGGCAGCTAAAATATATATAACCCAACTACAAAATTTTCCCTGCTTCAGTCCAAGTTTCATATTGATACCAGAATAATAATTATTCTGGCTAGGACTTTTCAGTAGCATATTGAATAGAAAAAGGAAATGCATACTTTGTTATTTTGTCTTTGATCTTAGAGGGAAATTTTCAGTTTTTCATCATTTAGTTTTATGTTAGTTTGTGGCTTTTAATTTATGACTTGTGATTTCTGGTGTATTCCTTCAAATTTCTGGAGCTTTTTTATTATGACAAGATGTTACTTTGTGAAACTTTTTTTCTGCTTCTATTGAGACACTCATGATTTTTATTGTTCACTCTGTTAATGTGTTATGTTAGGATTTTTTATTTTCATGTGTTAAACTATCCTTGTATTCCACTTTTCTTGGTTATGGAGTATAATCCTTTAACATACTATTGAATTATATTTGCTGTTGTTTTGTTTGGGGATTTTTGCATATATATTCATTGAAGTAATTTTCTTTTCCTATGGTCTCTTTGTTTGAGTTTGTGTCTGGTTAATATTGGCCTTGTAAAATCAGTTTGGAAATGTTCAATCCTGTCCTCATTTTTGGAAGTATTTAAGAAGACTTGATTAATTTTTCTTTAAAGCCTTGATTGAATTCATCAGTGAAGCCACTTGGTCCTAGGCTTTTCTTTGTTGGGAAGTTTTTGACTATTGATTCAATTTCCCTGCCAGTGATTGCTCTGTTCACATTTTCTATTTCTTCAGGAATCGGTCTTAGCAGCTTGTATGCTTCTAGAAATTTCTTTCAAGTTATCAAATTTGTTGACATATAGTTGTTCAATGTAGTCTTTTACAATCCTTTTTATTTCAGGGGTATCAATCATAATGTCTCCTCTTTAACTTATAATTTTATTTATTTATGTCCTCTCTCTTTCTTTCTTGAATAGTCTAACCAACAGTATGTCTACTTTATCTTTTCAAAGATGCAGTGCTTAATTTTATTTATCTTTTCTGCTGTCTTTTTAGTCTCTTTTTCATTTATCTTCACTTTAATCTTTGTTATTTCCTTCTACTAACTTTGGATTTAGTTTGTTTTTCTTTTTCTAGTTCCTTGAGGTACAAAGTTAGGTTGATTATTCAAAATACATCTTCATTTTTAATGTAGATATTTATTGCTATGAATTTCAGTCCTAATGCTGCTTTTGCTGCATCATTAAGTTTTGATACAATGTTTCACTTTGATACAATGTTCTGCTTAGATAAACCATCTTAGGATTCTTGCACTCTGTTTTAAATGGCTAACCAGTCAATTCTAAAGGAGATCAGTCCTGAATGTTCATTGGAAGGACTGATGTTGAAGCTGAAATTCCAATACTTTGGCCACCTGATGTGAAGAACTGATTCATTCGAAAAGACCCTGATGCTGGGAAAGATTGAAGGTGGGAGAAGAGGATGACAGAGGATGAGATGGCTGGATGGTATCACCAACTCAATGGACATGAGTTTGGGTAAACTCCAGGAGTTGGTGATGGACAGGGAGGCCTGGTGTGCTGCAGTCCATGGGGTAGCAAAGAGTCAGACATGACTGAGTGACTGAAAACTGAACTGAACTGAACAGTATTAACTATGTACATAAACTACATTTTACATCTCTCTCCTCCACATTTCATACTATGATGTCACAGGTTGCATACATTTGTACTGTGCCTTCATTAGCAGTTTTACCCATGGGTATTTTTAATTCCTTTGTCTTTTAACTTTACATCACATGTAAGAGTACTCTACACACTTTGTTACAAATAGGTGGGGAAACAGTGGAAACAGTGAGAAACTTTATTTTCCTGGACATGGAGGTCCAAGGGATTGCAAAGAATCAGACACCACTGAGCAACTGAACTGACTGAACACAGCACCATTACAACAGTATAATATTCTGTATTTTTCTGTATGTTTACCTTTACCAATGAGTTTTACACATTCTCATGCTGTCATGTTGCTGTTTAATACTCTTTCATTTCAACTTGAAATAACTCCCTTTAGCATATATTATAAACTCCACAAAATTTTAATTATCTGGGAAAGTCTTTATCTCTCCTTCATTTTATTCTTTAACTTTTTATTTTATATTGGAGTACAGTTGATTAACAATGTTGTGTTAGTTTTAGGTGTATAGCAAAGGGATTCAGTTATACATACAAATGTATCAATACTTAAAAAAATACTTTTAAAATTATTTTTCATCTATGTTGTTACATAATACTGAGCAGAGTTCCTTGTGCTATAAGTAGGCCCTTGCTTTATCTATTTTAAATATAGTAGTGTATAAGGATCTGGGAAGTGATTGTTAGGGTGTTTAGGATTGACATGTGCAACATTCTACATTTTTAAAGAACAATTTACCTGTTACTTTATTCTTAGTTGGTAGGATTTTTCTTTAAGCATTTTGAATACATCATCCTATTCCATTCCCGTGGAAAAGTGTGCTGAGAATTCTAGGAGTTTCTCTTTTGTATAAAAGCCACTTATATCTTGATGCTTTCAAAGTTCTCTCTTTGAATTTTTGACTGTAATATCTCAGTGTGTATCTCTTTGGGTTCATCTTGTTTTTGTTTTTTTTTTTTTTTTTGAGCTTCTTGGATCTGGATGTCCATTTCCTTCCTCAATATTCGAAACTTTAAGGCTATCGCTTCCTTGAAAGCTTCCTGGTTCTTTCCTTCCAGGCTCCTCCATCCATGGGATTTTCCAGGCAAGAATACTGGAGTGGGGTGCCACTGCCTTCTCCGTCCTGGTTCTTTATCTGTTCCTTTTCCTTCTGAAGTGTCAGTAATTGTCCCTGATGGTATCTCATAATTCCCTTAGGTTTTCTTCAGCTTTTTTCATTTTCCCTTTATCTGAATAATTCCCAATGACATGTCTTTGAGTTTGCTGATCTTTTCTTCTGCCTAATGTAGTCTGCTGTTGAATTTCTGTAGTCATTTCCCTTATTATAGTCTTTAGCTTCATTATCTCCATTTGGTACTATTTAAATTATCTACCTCTTTATTGAAATTCTCACTTTTTCATGCATCATTCCCCTGACCACAGTGACAATTTTTGTGGTGGTTATTTTGGAATGTCTGTCAAGTAAATGACAGATCATCACTTCATTAAAATTGGTTTCTGGAGATTATCTTGGGTTTCTTTTTTAATTTTTTTTAGAATATATTAATCTGCTTGTTAATTTTTTTTAACTCTGTATTGATGCCTCTGCATTATAGAAAAGAGACAGGATACAAAATTTGTGCACAATATTCAGTTTCATTTTTATGCACTAACAATGAACTATCAAAAAAAAGAAATTTAAAAGACAATTCCATTTACAATTGCACACACACACTTTATAATGTTTAACAAAGGAGGTAAAAGATCTGTATTTGAAAACTGCAAGATGTTAAGAAAGAAATTAAATACAACACAAATAAATGGAAAGATACTTCATCCTCACAGATTGGAAGAATTAGTACTGTTTAAAAGTCCATACTACTCAAAACAATCTACAGGTTCAATAAAATGCTTATCAAAACCTACTGAAAATTTTCACACAAATATCAGAAACGATAAAAAAAATATGTGTGTGTATGTCTACGTGTGCTCAGTCATGTCCGACTCTTTGCAACCCCATGGACTGTGGCCCTCCAGGCTCCTCTCTCCATGGGATTCTCCAGGCAAGAATCCTGGAGTAGGTTGCCATTTCCTACTCCAGGGGAGCTTCAAAACCCAGGGATTAAACCTGCATCTCTTGCATCTTCTTCATTGGCAGGAAGATTCTTTATCACTGTGTCATCTGGGAAAACCCCTAAAATGTATATGAAACCAAAAAAGCACCAAATAATAAAAATAACCCTGAGAAAGAAGAACAAAGCTGGTGGCTTAATGCTTCCCAATTTGAAACTGTAACACAAAGCTATAATAATCAGAGCAGGCACATAAATCAATGAAACAGAATTATGAGCCTGGGAGTAAACCCGTACATGTATGGTCAATTCATTCAGAGCAAAAGAACCAATAGTATGGCATGGGGAAAAGACAGTCTCTTTAATAAATGATGTTGGAAAAATTAAACAGCCACATGCAAAAGTATAAAACTGGACCATTATCTCACATCATACACAGAAGTTTACTCAAAATAGATTAAAACTAGAATGTAAGACCTAAACCCATAAAATGTCTAGAAGAAATCATAGGCAGTGAACTCTTTAACTTAGGTCTTGTCAATAATTTTTTTAATCTGACACTAAAAGTAAAAGCAACAAAAGCAAAATAACAACAACCAAAAAAAAAAAAAGAACAAAAAATTAAAGATGCTACATCAAACTAAAAAGCTTCTGCATAGCATTTGAAACCACCAACAAAATGAAAAGATAACCTACCAAATGGAAGAAAATATTTGCAAATTATATATCTGATCAGTTTTTAATATCCAAAGTATATAAAGAACTTGTACAAATCGACAGCAAAAAGCAAGCCAACCTGATTTTAAATTGGGAGGAAAATTTAAACAGACATTTTTGCAAAGACATGAAAAAGCTTAACACATACATGAAAAGATGTTCTACACCATTAATCATCAGGGAACAACAAATCAAAACTGCAGTGAGATTCACTTCATACCTGTTAGAATGGCTATTGTAAAAAATACCAGAAATAAATGTTGGTGAGGATGTGGAACAAAGATAACTCACATATTGTTATTGGGAAAATATACTGGTATGGCTACTATGTAAAACAACATAAAGATTTCTTTAAACAATAAAAATACAAATACCACATGATCAAACAGTTCCATATCTGGGCATTTATCTGAAGATTATAAAAAAAAAAAACCCCACTAGTTTCAAAAGATATATACACCCTATGCTCATTGCAGCATTATTTACAATAGCCAAGATATGGAAACAACATTAAAAAATCCATGAATAGATGGAAGGATAAAGAAATAGTGGAATGTATATAAAATGGAATGTATTCATCCATCAAAAGAATGAAATATTGCCCCTTGTGATGACATGGATGGACCTCAGGGGATTATTCAAAGTGAAATGAGTCAGACAGAAAGAAAAATATCTTAGACCTCTCTTATATGTGGGTTCTAAATATTAGGTTGACCAAAAAGTCTGTTTGGGCTTTTCCATAAGATGTTATGGTGTGGAATAAACTAATGCATTGTTTTTAGTTTAAATTAAATCTTCCTTCAAACCTCGTATGTTTTGTAAGTAAGAGAGATTTATTCCAATAGAATAGAGGTTCTTCTACATTTCCTTCTAACATGATTCTGTCTTTTTTATTTCAGCTGAGATAACTGGGGGAATTTGAGTCACACGTCTAATTTCTTCTACGATCGCTCTCTGTGATTGAATGCTGTGAGCCTTATTTGTTTCTGAGACAAAAGTTATCTAGTCACATTATTGGTTTTCTCTCTGGAGCATGAGGTTTTCACAGAGAATCTCCTCATTTCAGTGCCTTTTGCAAACTGCATAGGCTGAAAATACCCTAAAACACCAAGATACCC
The DNA here is from genome assembly GCF_027580195.1 of Bos mutus. Classification (NCBI taxonomy): domain Eukaryota; kingdom Metazoa; phylum Chordata; class Mammalia; order Artiodactyla; family Bovidae; genus Bos; species Bos mutus. The sequence goes on along the minus strand of NC_091628.1, from coordinate 39,064,022 downwards.
AAACACCAAGGGCCTGGTTTCTTTTTGCTTTATTTCTTCCTTCAGTTTATCTCTGCCTCCCCTCATTTTACTATAAGCAGTAAGAAAAAATCAAGACAGCACTTACACACTTTGTTCCAAGTACACTGATTACAGCTTCTGTTTTCCAAATAACTGAGGACCCAATTCAGCTGTTTTTTGGCCACAATCGAACAAGTATTTCTTTTCCTCCAATTTTCAGCAATTTGCTCTTAATTATGTTCTGAATCATCAGCATTAGCAATTTTAATGTGTATATTTTTATGTTATTTATGATATATCTATTAGAGACAGCATTCTCTAATAAATTTTTCTCCATGATGCATCCCACTTTGTTTTCATTCTCATCAACAGGACTTTAATGCCTATATTTCAAGCAACATTCCAATTTGGCTCAGACAGTAAAGCATCTGTCTGCAACGCAGAAGACCCAGGTTTGATCCCTGGGTTGGGAAGATCCCCTGGAGAAGGAAATGGCAGCCCACTCCAGTATTCTTGCCTGGAAAATCCCATGGATCATGGAGCCTGGTAGGCTACCGTCCATGGGGTCACAAAGAGTTGGACATGACTGAGCGACTTCACTTCAAGGACAATGTAGAATTTCTCTGCTATATTCCTCACTTCCTTATGAAACTTCATCTGCAGAATATTTAATACCCTTATTTCTACTAACAGTCCATCCAAGGTATTTAATTTTTCAACCTTTACTCAATAACCAACTCCAAACCCACTTCCACATTTTTAGGTTATTACTATTGTAACATCCCAATTCTAGGTACCAAAACCTGTGTTCATTTCCTATTTGCTGCTATAATAGATTACCACAAACTTAGTTGCTCAAACAATACAAATTTATTATCCTACAGTTATATTGACCAGAAGTATAATGGTTTCAAGTGTCACATTCCTTCTACAGGTTCTAGAAAAGAGTACATTTCCTTGCCTTTAAAATTTCTATAGTCTGCCTACTTTCCTTGGCTTGTTGCCCCTTCTTCAGTCTTAAAAGTCAGCAGTACAAGATCTTCCCTTTCTCCTTGTTTTCCATTATCACATGATGTTCCCTTTTATTTTTCTTCCTCTAGTATCCTTCTTATAAATGCTCTTGTGATTACATTGAGCCTATTCATATCAGTATCCTTAAGTATATTGGGAAAAAAATCTCTTTTACCATCTATGACAATATATTCACAGGTTTAAGGTATTTGGACATGGGCAACTTTGGGAATCCATTATTCATCTTGCCACAAGAGGATTAACTGTGATTACCTTGTCTCTATTTTATCACTATATTGAAAGTGGGGCTGGACAGCAGTGAGGATGGAGACTGATTAACTTTTTTTATTTGCTAGATTTCTAGATAATAATCTACACTTAAAACAGAAGCAGTTTCATTGGCTATATATTCTGAACAATGAAATAAATTCATTGAGTTCAGTAGTACTTGAAGTTTTTTTTAAATTTTTTTTCCTTAAGAATCAAACTGGTGAATTCTACATATAAAATAAAGGAAAAAATAAATATCAATCCCCACCAACAAGATTATTAATGAAAAATCTAGTAGATGACTAGGAATCCTTTTAGTCTTTCTGGGTATTTAGTAAAATTAAAATTGTAAGATTTTGATGTAACATATGTTACTTCCAGTTTTTTTTCTTGAACAATAACAGCATTGCTCTTCCAATTTGTTCATTGTCTGAGAAATTCAGCAGAGAATTCTGAGGAAGTCCTAGAATGGGATGATGCATGTTTGAAAAGGAGGCAGGGTCAATAAATACATCTTGCAAGAAAGTATCATGGATCATCCAATAGAATTATTATCATTGAAAAAAATCAATATTCAACCAGTAAGATTTTGGGTCTTCATTATCACAGAAGTTAATATTACCTTGTTGCTGTTATTCAGTCTCTAAGTCATGCCCAACTCTGAAACCCTATGGACTGTAACACACCAAGTTCCTCTGTTCTCCACTGTTTCAGAGTTTGCTCAAGTTATGTCCACTGAACTGGTGATGTTATCTAACCACGTCATCCTCTGCTGCCCTCTTCTCCTTTTGCCTTCAACCTTTCCCAATATTAGGGTCTTTTCCAATAAGTCAGCTCTTCTCATCAGGTAGCCAAAGTATTGAAGCTTCAGCTTCAGCATCAGTCCTTCCAGTGAATATCAGGGTTGATTTCCTTTAGGAGTGACTGGTTTGATCTCCTTGCTGTCCAAGGAACTCAAAAAAGTCTTCTCCAACACCACAATTCAAAACACATCAATTTTTCAGTTCTCAGCCTTCTTTATGTCTAATCTCACATACATATATCACTACTGGAAAAAACCATAGCTATGATTAGATGGATCTTTGTCGGCAAAATGATGTCTCTGCTTTTAAATATGTTGTCTAGGTTTGTTATAGCTTTCCTTCTAAATAGCAAGCCTCTTTTAATTTCATGGCTGGAATCACCATCCACAGTGAATATAATATGCTATGCAGCACTTAAATTTGTATCAATTTTTTTTCTGTTCATACATAAAATATTACTAATATTTACTCTAATTCTAATAATTATGTGTAAAATACTTCATAATTTCTAAGGCAGCCACATATTGGGGATAATGACAGCTTTGGTTCTTTTCAATGCTTCTTCCTTTCACTTTTATTTCTCACCTTGCTTTGCTGAGTAGGCACACCAGAATAATGTTGAATAGGTGGTTTGAGTAATGGGAGTAGTATCAGTTCAGTTCAGTCACTCAGGCATGTCCAACTCTTTGCGAACTCATGGAGTGCAGTATGCCAGGTTTCCCTGTCCATCACCATCTCTTGGAGCTTGTTCAGACTCATGCCCATTGATTCGGTGAAGCCATCCAATCATCTCATCTTCTGTTGTGCCCTTCTCATCCTGCCTTCAATCTTTCCCAGTGTCAGGGTCTTTTCCAAGGAGTCAGTTTTTCATATCAGATGGCCCAAGTATTGGAGTATCAGCTTCAGTATCAGTCTTCCAATGAATATTCAAGACTGATTTCCTTTAGGATTGACTGGTTGGATCTCCTTGCAGTCCAAGGAACTCTCAAAAGTCTTCTCCAACACCATAGTTCAAAAGTATCACTTCTTTGGCACTCAGCTTTCTTTACGGTCCAACTCTCACATCCATACATGACTACTGGAAAAACCATAGCTTTGACTAGATGGACCTTTGTTGGCAAAGTAATGTCTCTACCGTTTAATATGCTCTGTAGGTTGGTTATAGTTTTTCTTCCAAGGAGAAAACATCTTTTAATTTCAAGGATGCAGTCACCATCTGCAGTATTTTGAAGCCCCTCAAAATAAAGTCTCTCATTATTTCCCTATTTGCCATGAAGTGAATGGGACAGGATGCCATGATCTTAGTTTTCTGAATACTGAGTTTTAAGCCATCTTTTTCACTCTCCTCTCTCACTTTCATCAAGAGACTTTTTATTTCTTCTTCACTTTCTGCCATATCTGTGGTGTCTTCTGTATATCTGAGGTTATTGATATTTCTCCTGACAATCTTGATTCTAGCTTATGCTTCATCTAGCCCAGTGTTTCTCATGATGTACTCTGCATATAAGTTAAATAATCAGGGTGACAATAAATAGCCTTGATGTACTCCTTTCCCAATTTTGAACCTGTCTTTTGCTCCATGTCTGGTTCTAACTGTTGCTTCTTCACCTACATACAGGCTTATTTCTGAGGTTAAATATGTATATGATATCTGAATTAATGATTATTTTACCCCCTGCTTTAATAAGTTTTTTTTTTCAGAAAAAGTCCCTTTTTAATTCTAGATTTATAAAAAAAAAAACCTTTCAAAATAATGAATATGTATATATATGTGTCTTCATATACAGTGAAAGAGAGAGAGAGAGAGAGTTCTACTTTTTTTCTTTAGCATGTGTTGATATAATCATATGTTTCTTCTTTTGTTGTGCTAAATTGCATTCAGTGATCTAATGTTTATTCAACCAACCGGCATCCCTGGAATAAACTTAACTGGATTACAACATATTATTTTTCAAATATTCCTAGATTTTATTTGCTCATATTTTCTGTCTTTTTCTAGGAAAATATGATAACACATTTATAGATACTTGAAAAATGCAGAGCAAAGTTACATATAGTTCCACTATGTATTACAATTGTATTTTAAGTCGGTAAGTTGAAATTTTTAGTTGAAGTTTCAAACTCTCAAAAATTAATAGAATGAGTAGACAGAAGACTAAAATGATATAATTGATTTTAAAAGCCCTATGAAACCAATACATCATAATTAAGATTTATATAATTTTTACACAACAGAGGGATAAATATGTTATTCAGGTTCCCTCAGACTATAAACCAGGAGACACTAGTATGTGTCCATGAACATAAAACAAGGAGCAAAATTTTCATGGTCTCTAGGTACTGAAATAATACTGAGTAGGTTCTCTTATCAGTGTGGAATTATATTAGAAATCATATCAAAAGATAATTAAAAGAAACCCACATATTTTCAAGTGAAATGTGACATTTACCCAGAGAGATCTTTGACTTAGCCATTACATACCTCAATAAAATTAGAAGACTGAAAAAGCACAGAGGATGATTTGCAGAGAAGAAAGCATTTAAATGAATTTGTTCAAGTTTAATTTAAATTTTTTGCACTCAGTATCATGAGAGTTTTAAATTAGTAGCATCATTTTTTTCATAGAATTTTCTTTTTAATGCTCTGAGGAAGCAGGCTATATTCCTTTTACTCATTGTATCCTATTATTAAATTTTTTTTAAAGTCTAGAGCATCTGAGTTGTATCTCTTGTTTTACTTCTAGTACTCTGTTTGTGTGCCTACTATTTTTTTTTTTTTTTTCTTGATCAGTCTCACCAGAAGCTTGTCAGTTTTATTAGACTTCTCAAGGAAACAACTTTGGCTTTTTTTGTTAGCAGCCATGTGTTTGATTTCTGTTTTATTACTTTCTACTCTTGACTCTTTTCTTCTCTTTTCTTTAGATTTGCTTTACAGGTCTTTTATCAATTTCTTAGGAAGTATACTCTGCCAAGGTCATTATTTTTCTTTTCTATATATACATTTAGGTCAAAAGTCAATAAACATTTTCTTATAAATGAGCAGATAGTGAATATTTGAAATTATATGTGCCACACACAGATTTTTGAAAATAGAAATATCTTTGTATTTTTTCACAATCTTTTAAAAGTCTATCAAAAAGATTCTTAATACTTGTATGAAAAGAATAGTACACTGCATATGTTGACACCTGATTTGTTACGTTTCCTTCTAAGTATTACTAATATAATAGATTCAGCTAACAAGTTTTAAAATACTATATTAATTTCAGTTTGTTTTCAATTTCCTGTAGAACTGTGAATTTGATTCATGAGTATTTGAAAACCTTTTTCTTAACTTCTTAACATTTATTTTTTGGTTATCATTGATTTTTAATTTTTAACTTATTCATTTTCTGTGTAATGTTAACTGTAACAAACTTCCAAATCTTTGCTACTTGTGGCATCCTTTGCAACAAGTAAAAATTTAATGTATGTTTAAAAGGAGAGTGTTTCCTCTAGTTGGATTCAGTGTGCTATAGAATATTATAGAGCTATCATAATATTATATATCTATAGATTAACCTTTTAAATTTTTAGTCAAAGTTTCTATATTATCTAAATCTTTCACTATTTGTTTTATCAATTCTTAAGCAATGGTTTAAAGTACTTTCGTATGTTCATATATCTTTCTATGCTTCTGGTTTCTAAAAAAATTTGAGGCTGTGCTACTTTTGTGTGTGAACTAAATTTATCTTTCATGAGTAATTGAAATTTTAATCCTTATGAAGTAATTTTATTTATTTCTGGTAATTTTAGTTTTTAAAAAATTATTTTTGTTTTGTTTTTTGCTGCCTGCCTGCTACTGATATTAGGAGACTTCCCAGGTGGCACAGTGATAAAAATTCCACCTGCTAATACAAGTGACACAAGAGAGGCAGGCAGGTTCAGTTCCTGGGTTAGAAAGATACCGTGAAGCAGCAAATGGCAATCCATTCTAGTATTCCTGGATGGAAAATTCCATGGATAGAGGAGCCTGGTGGGCTACAGTTCAGATTAAAAAGAGATATGACAGAGCACACACACACACACACACACACACACACACACACACCAGTATTACCAAAACAGCTTTTGTTGTTGTTTATAGCATCATCATGCATCACTTTACTTTTTGTATTTTAATTTTCCTGCATCCTTATTTTATATTGTTTCTCCTGAAAATAACATATTTCTAACTGCATTCTTTTATCCAATGTCATATTATTTCAGAATTTAGTAAATTTACATTTATTTTAATTACTGAGGTATATTATGTATGGTATCTTATATATTATTCATTTGTTGGTCTTTTTCATTTAGTTATTTCTTGGTGTAGATTTATTCTACTTTATACCTCTTGGAATATGTAGCTTGGTGTTTTCATGAGTTCTGGAATTTTTCAGTCATTATCTCTTCAAAGAAATTTTTGGAGCATAATGAATAAGAGTATAAATAAAACTAAATTAAATATGATCTAATTTTTAAACTAGATAATCGATAAATGAGTTTATATCTGTATATAAAATAACTCCTCACTCATACATTGTATAAACACAGTCAGATACAAAAACTTAATTTTATGGCTCAATGCATTTTACAAACAACACATCCATGTAAACTGGATTAAACACTCCAGAAATGCCCCCTCTGCTGCCCCTTATATATATTAGATCAAACCTTTCTGAGGGTAACCACTGTCTTGACCTCTACTACAGAACCGCTTTGTTTGATTTTATATTTATTTAAAATGAGTCATGAAAAATGTACTCTTTTTAGATTCTTTAGGTCAACGTGTTTGGGTTTGAATTATTGATTTTAGTAATTATATTTTTAATTTCTAGAATTCTTTTTCAAATGTTTACTCTGTACTAATGCTTTACTTATATCTTTTATTTATTGAAAAAATTTTTGTACTAGTTATACTCTCCTACAGATTCTTGCAATGTGGAGAGGTTTTATGGTTTTTGCTTTCATTATCTCTTTATTCTGTTGATTTTAATTCATGTTACCTTATTTGTGTGTGTACATGTTTAGTCATATTTATTTATTAACTATGTATAGTTTATTTCCTAGAAAATTTTAACTATGGAAATATGCAAAATGTGGGATAAATTTGGATCACTGAAGGAAAAAAAAATTACATTTATTTCTGTACGACACAAAAAAGAAATATTATTCTGTGACTTAGGACAACATTCTGGAATTTAGATTTCTCTGGCCGCTCAGTCACAGTGAATTTGAGAAATATCCTTTGTGAAGCCTAGCTCTCTCTCTCTCTCTCTTTTTTTTTTTTTTTTTATAAATTCTCATGTTGTATTCATTTATAGGTACTGGTTGGAGGTGGTGACACTGTTTATTTTTAGTTTAGCCTTAAACTAAGGGCATGAATATTTGAGATGCTATCTCTTGGTCTCTGTTGGGCTATATCTGTTCTATAAGTCTTAGGTAGCTAAAAAAAGCATATACTTATGTTCACTAAGTTTGGAAAATTCCCTCAAGGAAAATTTGACTTTCATAATCTACTTACTTTTCTAAGTTCCTGCCTTCATGTCTTTTTGTCTGAAGGATTTTTTGTATTTTTTTTTTTCTGCTAGCACATGGCTACATAAAAAGATGTTTTTATATGATATTGAACTTTTTTTTTTAAATATCAGTCTAGCCATCTAGTGCACCATGTTTATGAAAATGGAAGTCAACACAAATATTTCATAGGGTGTTTTGATCCTTATAGCGAGTTTTCCATTGAAATATCTACTTATTTATTAATTTCTAGTTTTACTTAGAGAAAATATGGCATTTAGTCCAAAAAGAGTCCATATTTCTACTTCTTATAAATTACTGATTTTTGTGACATAAGTGTAATCATCATTTCATAACACATCCAATGTTATAATCTCCTCTGAGATTTAATACATTTAATACACATATGTTAAATGTGTACAATTTCCTTAATTATGATTTCCAGGCTTATAGGCTCATACATTTTGTTTTATGCAACATCTATTGCCTTCATTCAGTTCACAAGAAATTGAATTATCTTACTTTTGAGATACATACAAATGTAAATTGGTAAAAAGAAAAAATATTTCCTTTTGCTACAGTTTTGTCATCTTCTGTTTCTACTTTCTTCTCTCATCTTTGCCCTGTGTGTCTCCAGATTTTTGAGTAACCTGATGAACATGAACTCTCAAAGCTGCATGAGGTAAATTAAATATTTAATATCTATAATAGCCAAATACATCCATTTTATCATAGAACTTTCCACACCAATGGTACTGAAAAAATTGCATTAATAGCAAATTGTCAAAAGCTTCTCCCACAAATGTTTTAGAAATGCTTTCAGCCTTCATTTAATACTTACACAATTCTTTTTTAAAAATCAGACTTACCAATATTGTACCATCTGAAATTCAGCTTGAGATTTCTGATTGATTTTTAAAATATATCTTCTAATATCTTTTTTCCAGCAGATAATTATGGACACTGTTTATTTCCTTTGTGTGATTTTTAATAGTTTTTAACAACTTGTGTTAACCTCATCAAAAATTTTATTAAAACTTATTACAAGGCATGTTAGTATATATTTAACTGGTAAAGTGGAAAATTATAATATATCCAATTATAATTTATCACCCTAAGATGTTACATTGCAAAAGCAATTAGTTGTTTAAGATTGGTTTCCAAACATGGTGGCTCAGAAATACATTGTGTGGGTAAGCTTGATGAGGGTGAAAGAAGAGAGTGAAAAATTGGCTTAAAATTCAACATTCCAAAGGTTCCATCACTTAATGGAAAACAGAAGGGGGAAAAGTGTAAGTAGTAACAGATTTTATTCTCTTGGTTTCCAAAATCTCTGTAGAGGGTAACAGCAGTCGTGGTATTAAAAGACACTTACTCCTTGGAAGGAAAGCTATAGCAAACTTAGATAGTGTATTAAAAAGTAGAGGCATCACTGCAAACAAAGATCCATATAGTCAAACTATGGTATTTCCAGCAGTCATGTACAGATCTGAGAGTTGGGCCTTAAAGAAGGCTGAGTGCCAAAGAATTATTGTTTTCAAATTTTGGTGCAAGAGTCGACTCTTACGGGTCCCTTGGACTGCAAGGAGATCAAATCAATCAATCCTAAAGGAAATCTATCAACCCTGAATATTCATTGAAAGAACTGATGCTGAAATTGAAGCTCCAATATTTTGGCAACCTAATGTGAAGAGATGATTCACTGGAAAATACTCTGATGCTGGGAATGATTGAAGGCAAAAGAAGTGAGTGGCAGAGGATGAGATGGTTAGATACCATCACCAACTCAATGAATATAAATTTGATAAAATGCTGGGAAATAGTGAAGGACACGGGAGCCTGGCATGCTGCAGTTCACTGGATCTCAAAGAGTCTGATACAAATTAGCCACTGAAAAACAACAAAAAGCTTGAAAAAATATTGATGTTACAGAAGAGCTAAAAAAGCCTTTGTCAATAATGTTTCAATATTTCCTATCTGCCATGTTCCTTGGAGAAAGGTTATGAGTATACATGATGCCCAGCTCAAGTGGCACAGTCCTACAGCTGAACCTACTCGGGACTATCAGAAATTAGTTACAATGTAACTTTCTTCCAGTGTCAAACAAACACAGAGGAAAAAGTCCCAAACAGTTAAACTTTACAAGTAGCTCCATTTTTTAATTTTTCTTGCCAATTGTAGCATGACTCTCAGGTACCCCAACAAAGTTTGTCTGGCAAGAGTTTAATTCTGAAATATCTCTCTTCATAGGAGAGACAGGTCATTTTTAATTCTGACAACTTGACTATAAACATAGTTTCTAGGCTGGTTTACAGCAGTTTCAGGAATGCCACCCTAGAGCATTTCACTTCCCTTGGAATCTCATTTAGCAAAATACAAACACAGGAACATTTACTTTAAAAATAATTATACTGAAAAATGGATATTGGTTTCCCAAGTTTCATATGTATGTATATCCACTTGAATACCGTGGATGGAGGAGACCAGGGGCAATACTAAGGAAGGGAGAAATTTCATATTCTCCATGTTCACATGCCCTGCACTAATGACCATTTTTCAGAACTGACAAAATATAAAAAAAAATAAAAGAACTCAATAAGCAGAAAAAAAAATGTAGAAAGCAAACAAACAAAAAAAATTGTTAAAAGATAAATAAATTAAAATAAACCTTAGCAAAGTTAAAAAAACAAAAACTGCCATGTAACTTTCTCCTAGACTACCAAGCAAGTCACCTATAGTAATTCTGTTTCTTGACTTTTCATTTAAATATGCCAAAGTTTGCATTAATATAAGTAAGATTAGAGAGGTTAAACAAAAGTGTTAGTGGTACATGAGTCTGGAAAAGAAATAAGCAAATGTTATGGAGGTCCTTTAGAGATCTGGAATTTCCCATACTAGTTCTAGATAATAAATGCTGTATCAGTTTAGTGAAACAGTCATATCCAATAATAATTGTAAGATTATCTCTTATTTCAATTATAATGATCATAATTTTTATACTATTAGTTCTTGGAGACTACACAACTTGCATCACCAATATTTGGATTCTACACTTAACTCCTTTCTATATTTAACAAGTTTATTGATAGCTCTGTAAAAAGCATGCCTAAAAAATACTACTGTCTGCCTTGGAGTCAATGCCTTTGGTAATTCTAGCCATTCAAGTAAATGAAAATTAAAGAGGAAAATTACTTCCTTATACATAGATTTGTGATAGAAATAATACCATTGAACCATTACTGATACTTTTAGTAACAATAGTAAGCAAACATTTATTGAGCACCCATGGTTGCTAGACACAATTCTAAGTGCTTTATTTTAATTGTTTTTTAACATTAATTAATTAATTTTTTTCGCATGGAAGTAGAGCTAATTTGAACCCAGGTCTCCTGCATTGCAGGTAGACTCTTTACCATATGAGTTACTAGGGAAGCCCCATAATTAATTTGCAACACAGTGTTACTTTCTGCTGTAAAGCAAAGTTATTCAGTTATATATGTATACATACATACATACATATTTTTTATATTCTTTTCCATTATGGCTTATCTCAGGATATTGCAGGTTGTTCTCTGTGCTATACAGTAGGACCTTGTTGCTTATCCATTCTATATATGAGTGTGTATAAGTGTTTTGTTTTTAATATTCACAGAAATCCTGTTAAGAACTACTGTTATAAAATTTTACACATTAGGAATTTGGTCATTAGGTGTTTAGATAACTTGCTCACAGTCACACAGCTAAAAGATTAAGCTGAGAAATTAAACCACAGTTTTTGAACCTACAGGCTTTACACCTTACTACACAGTGAAAATCTCTGACACCATCATTATTATTTCTGAAAGCAATTTTCTAAGTAGAAATACCATAAGATTTTTCACATATAATAAATGTTTTTATTTAGCACAGTAATTTAGTCTCGACAGAAAGTAGTTGTAATTAATTTCAAGGCAATAAGTGCCATCAAATTTTAAATTTGTATCTACTGCATTTCACCATTTCAAGCAATAACTATGAAACATGCTTTAGGAAAAGTATCATTTTTGTATCTGACTATGAATACAGTACAATTCTTCTGACCATTAAGTTTCTTGCTTTTAGATGGCCCTTTTACCAATTGATTTTATTTACTTTCAAAATGACATTTCAACAGAGGCATCCACTCTCATTTCCATGCTCCTTTGACATTTCTGTGACTTAGAGTGCAAGAAAGTGCTTGCCAAAGACTTGCTAGATTGATGTTGGGAGGAAAGAAAGAAAAATTCTGCACATAGCAGATGTTTCTTTCCTACTTGTTGTGCCTATTACTTTGAAAAGCTGACATTACTTAAAAACAGATTTCAGATGTTCTATCTTTTTGGCAGCAAGAGTGAATGTGTGTTGCCCAACTAGAAGTGTGAATATTGTTTAAAGAGGCAAATTGAAGATGGATGATGAAGCAATGAATAAATTCTCAGGAATGTTTTGCTTTTTATCCTTCAATAAGCAGTTTAATACAAGAAAACCCTAAGTTGACTGGGCAAGTAACTTAGTTATGCAACTCACTTTGACCTTGTCAATATATGGCTACTACTCTTAATAATACTTAAACTGATGTATTTTCATTCTTTTCTATCTAATTTAATAAACTGCCCATAGGAATATTTCAGATGTTACATACAACTGCTTAGAAATTGTGTGTATGTGCATGCGTGTGTGTGTGTGTGTATAGCACATGTTCAAAGTCATAGATGAATAATTTAGCCAAAAGCCATTGTGAAATTGTCACTATCTTCACAAGTTTCTGTTAAAACATAAGGCATCTTAGACAAATTATTACAAACATGCACCTCTCTGCAGGTAGACTAATTTGAAAAAAAATTTGCTCTATGGGGAATCAAATTATTAAAGGACATGTGTTTCTAGGCTAAATGCAACCCTATTCAGAGCCTTGAACAACTGAGCTTGAATTGGCTTGAATTCCATACTTGCGCCCTAACACATGTATTTAGACGGGGAACAAAATACTCAACTGAATTATTTTTTAAATTTTTATTGAAGCATAGCTGATTTACAATGCTGTTTCAGGTATACAAAATAGTTTCAGGTATACAAAAAAGTGAATCAATTATACATATATTCACTCTTTTTTTAGATTACTTTCCTATATAGGTCATTACAAAGTACTGAGTAGAATTTCCTGTGCTGCACAGTATATTGTTATTATTTATCTGCTTTACATATAGTAGTGTGTATATGTCAATCCCAGTCTCCCCAGTTTTCCCTCCTTTCCTTTCCTATCTGGTAACCATGAGTTTGTTCTCTATATCTGTGACTCTATTTCTGTTTTATAAATAAGTTTATTTATATCATGTTTTTTAGATTCCACATTTAATTATATCATATGATATTTGTCTTGCTTTGTTTGAATTACTTCACTTAGTATGATAATTTTTAGGCCTATCCATGTTGCTGTGCATGACAATATTTCATTCTTTCTTTTTTAAGGCATGTGTGTGTATGTATATGTATATATATATATATATATATATATATATATCACATCTTCTCTATCCATTCATATATCAATGGACATTTAAGCTACTTCCATGTCCTGAATATTGTAAATAGTGCTACAATGAACATTGCAGTGCATGCATCTTTCAAAATAGAGTTTTTCAAATATATGGCCGAAGTGGGATTGCTGGACCATTTGTTGTTGTTGTTCAGTCACTGTCAGTCTGACCCTTTGAGACCCAATGACTTAGTCTGCCAAGCTCCTCTGTCCATGGGGTTCTCCAGGCAAGAATGCTAGAGTGGGTTGCCATTTCCTTCTCAAGGGCATCTTCCCAACCCAGGGATTGAACCTGTCTACTGCGCTGGTAGGCAGATTCTTTACCATTGACCATCAAGGAGGCGCACTGGATCATATGGCAGCTCTATATTTAGTTTTTAAAGGAACCTCCATATTTTCTCCATAATAGCTCTACCAACTTACATTCCCACCAGCAGTATAAGAATGTTCTCTTTTTCTCCACACCCTCCCTAGCATTTATTGCATGTAGATTTTTTTACCCCCTTCATGTATCACTGCCTTCTCATGGCAAAGGGTTGTGCATAACTCAATGAAGCTTTGAGCTATGCCATGCAGGGCCAGCCAAGATGAACTAGTCAGAGGGGAGAATTTTGGAAAAAAATGTGATCCACTGGAGGCAGGAATGGCAAACCACTCCAGTATTCTTGCCACAAATATCCCAAGAACAGTATAAAAAGGCAAAAGGATAAGACACTGAAAGACATCCCAGACTGAAAGGTGTCCAAAATGTTACTGGGGAAAAGCAGAGAGCAATTCTAAGAGTTCCATAAAGAATGAAGCTGCTAGAACAAAGCTGAAAAACGCTCGGTTATGAATATGTCTGGTGAGTAAAATCTGATGATGTAAAGAAAAATATTTCATAGGAACCTGGAATATTAGGTTCATCATGATGTCTAGTTACTCAATCATGTCCAGCTCTTTGTGACCCTATGGACTTAGCCTACCAAGCTCCTATGTTCATGGGATTTCCCAGACAAGAATTCTGTAGTGCATTGCCATTTCCTTCTCCAGGGGATTTCCCCAACCCAGGGATTGAACCCAAGTATCCTGTGCCTCCTTCATTGGCAGGTGGATACATTACCACTGAGCCACCAGGGAAGGCAAGTTGGATGTGGTCAAGCAGAAAATGGCAAGAATAAACATCAACATCCTAGGAATGAGTGAACTAAAATAGATGAGAATGGGTGAATTTAATTCAGATGACTATTATATCTACTACTGTTTGGAAAAATCTCATAGAAGAAGCAAAGTTGTCCACATAACCAACAAAAGAGTCCAAAATGCAGTACTTGTGTGCAATCTCAAACATAACAGTATGAGATCAGTTAATTTCCAAGGCAAACCATTCAACATCACAGTAATCCAAGTTTATGCTTCAACAACTGATACCGAAGAAGCTGAACAGTTCTATAAGACTTTCCAGGACTAACAACAACAACAAAAAGATATTGTTTTCATCATAGGGGGTTGAAATGCAAAAGTAGGAGATCAATAGATACTTGGAGTAACAGGCAAGTTTGGCCTTGGAGTACAAAATGAAGCAGGACAAAGGCTAATAGAGTTTTGCCAAGAGAATGCACTGGTCATAGTAAACATCCATTTCCAACAACACAACTGATGACTACACATGGGCAGCACCAAATGGTCAATATGAAAATCAGATTGATTATATTATTTGCAGCTGAAGATGGAGAAAATCTATACTCAGCCAAAACAAGACCTGGAGCTGACTGTGGTTCAGATCATCTGCTAAGGAAGATTCAGGCTTAAACTGAAAAAAGTTGTGAAAACCACTAGGCCACTCTGGTATGTCCTAAATCAAATCCCATATGATTACATAGTGGAGGTAATGATTCAAGACATACAATCTGATAGACAGCATGCTTGTAACTCATCCAGCATTTCACTTTTTTTTTTTTTTTTTTTGGACTACAGAGAAAGCAAGGGAATTCCAGAAAAAAAACATCTATTTCTACTTCAATAACTAAGTTAAAGCATTTTAATGTGTGGATCATAGTTTCACAACAAACTGTGGAAAATTCTTAAAGACATGGGAATACCAGACCACCCTATCTGTCTCCTGAGGAACCTGTATGTGGGTCTAGAAGCAGCAGTTATAACTGGACATGGAACAATGAACTGATTCAAAATTGGGAAAGGAGTCCTTCAAGGCTCTATATTATCACCCTGCTTATTTAATTTGCAGAGTATATCAGGTGAAGTACTAGGTGAGTTACAAGGTGGAAGAACTCTGTCTGCCAGACTCAAGGCATGAGATCTGGTAGACGGAATACTGGAAGAACTATGGACAGAGGTTCATAACAGTATATAGGAGGCAGTTACTAACACCATTCCAAAGAAAAACAAATGTAAAAAGGCAAAGGGGTTGTCTGAAGAAGCTTCACAAATAGCTGAGGAAAGAAGAAAAGTGAAAAGCAAGGGACAAAGGGAAAGATATGCCCAACTGAATGTAGAGTTCCAGAGACTAGCAAGGAGAGATAAGAAGGACTTCTTCAATGAACAGTGCAAAGAAATACAGGAATACAAGAGAATGGGAAAGACTAAAGATCTCCTCAAGAAAATTGGAGATTTCAAAGGAATATCTCATGGAAGGATGGGCATGATAAAGGACAGAAATTATAAGGACCTAACAGAGGCAGAAAGGATTAAGAACATGTGGCAAGAATACACAGAAGAGCTATACAAAAAGATCTCAATGATCAATATAACTGCTATGCTATGGCCACTAACCTAGAGCTAGACATTCTGGAGTGTGATGTCAAGTGGAATTCAGGAAAAATTACTATAAAGCTAGTAGAGGTGATGAATTCCAGCTGAGATCTTTAAAATTCTAAAAGATGATGGTATTAAAATGCTGCACTTAATATGTCAGCAAATTTGAAAAGCCAAGCTGTGGCCACAGAATTGAAAAAGATGAGTGTTCCTCCCAATCCCACCAAAGGGAAGTGCTAAAGAATGTTCTAATTATTGGACAATAGCACTCATTTCCCATGCTAGTAAGATAATGCTCAAAATCCTTCAAGCTCGACTTCAGAAATACTGGAATTGAGAATTTTCAGATGTACAAGCTGGGTTTAGAAAAGGCAGAGGAACCAGAGATCAAATTGCCAACATTTTATAGAGAAGGCAAGGGAATTTCAGGAAACAACAACAACAACAACAACAACAACATCTATTTCTGCTTCAATGACTAAGCTGAACCCTTTTCCTGTGAGGATCACAACAAACTGTGGAAAATTCTTAAAGACATGGGAATACCAGACCACCTTACCTGTCTCCTGAGGAACATGTATGCAACATGTTACAGAAGCAACAGAAGCAACAACTACAACTGGACATAGAACAGTGAACTGGTTCAAAACTGGGAAAGGAGTACTTCAAGGCTCTATATTACCACCCTACTTACTTAACTTATATGCAGAGTACATCACGTGAAGTGCTGGGTGAGTTACAAGCTGGAATCAACATTGCCAGGAGAAATAACAACAATCTCAGATATGCAGATAATATCATACAAATGACAGAAAGAGAAGGGGCACTAAAGAGCCTCTTGATGAGGGTGAAAGAGGAGAGTGAAAAAAATGGCTTAAAACTCAACACTCAAAACACTAAGATCATGGCATCTGGTCCCATTCAGTTCAGTTCAGTCCCTCAGTCATGTCCGACTCTTTGCGATCCCCTGATTCGCAGCACGCCAGGCTTCCCTGTCCATCACAATCTCCAGGAGTTCACTCAAACTCACGTCCATCGAGTCAGTGATGCCATCCAGCCATCTCATCCTTTGCCGTCCCCTTTTCCTCCTGCCCCTAAACCCTCCCAGCATCAGACTCTTTTCCAATGAGTCAACTCTTCGTGTGAGGTGGCCAAAGTACTGGCGTTTCAGCTTTAGCATCATTCCTTCCAAAGAATGCCCAGGGCTGATCTCCTTTACAATGGACTGGTTGGATCTCCTTGCAGTCCAAGGGACTCTCAAGAGTCTTCTCCAACACCACAGTTCAAAAGCATCAATTCTTTGCTGCTCAGCTTTCTTTACAGTCCAACTCTCACATCCATACATGACTACTGGAAAAACCATAGCCTTGACTAGATGGACCTTTGTTGGCAAAGTAATGTCTCTGCTTTTGAATATGCTATCTAGGTAGGTCATAACTTTTCTTCCAAGGAGTGAGCATCTTTTAATTTCATGGCTGCAATCACCATCTGCAGTGATTTTGGAGTCCCCTCCTCAAAAAAAAAAAAAAAAAGTCAAACACTGTTTCCACTGTTTCTTCATCTATTTGCCATGAAGTGATGGGACCAGATGCCATGATTTTCATTTTCTGAATGTTGAGCTTTAAGCCAACTTTTTCACTCTTCACTTTCACTTTCATCAAGAGGCCTTTTAGTTCCTCTTCACTTTCTGCCATAAGGGTGGTATCATCTGCATATCTGAGGTTATTGATATTTCTCCCAGCAATCTTGATTCCAGCCTGTGCTTCTTCCAGCCCAGCATTTCTCATGATGTACTCTGCATAGAAGTTAAATAAGCAGGGTGACAATATTCAGCCTTGACATACTCTTTTCCTATTTGGAACCTGTCTGTTGTTCTATGGCCAGTTCTAACTTGCTTCCTGACCTGCATGTAGTTTTCTCAAGAGGCAGGTCAGGTGGTCTGGGATTCCTATCTCTTTCAGAATTTTCCACAATTTATTGTGATCCATACAGTCAAAGGCTTTGGCATAGTCAATAAAGCAGAAATAGATGTTTTTCTGGAACTTTCTTGCTTTTTCCATGATCTAGCAGATGTTAGCAATTTGATCTCTGGTTCCTCTCCCTTTTCTAAAACCAGCTTGAACATCTGGAAGTTCACGGTTCATGTATTGCTGAAGCCTGGCTTGAGGAATTTTGAGCATTACTTTATTAGCATGTGAGATGAGTACAATTGTGCAGTAGTTTGAGCATCCTTTGGCATTGCCTTTCATTGGCATTGGAATGAAAACTGACCTTTTCCAGTCCTGTGGCCACTGCTGAGTTTTTCAAATTTGCTGGCATATTGAGTGCAGCACTTTCACAGCATCATCTTTCAGGATTTGAAATAGCTCAACTGAAATTCCATCACCTCCACTAGCTTTGTTCATAGTGATGCTTTCTAAGGCCCTCTTGACTTCACTTTCCAGGATGTCTGGCTCTAGGTGAGTGATCATACCATTTCTTCATGGCAAATAGAAAGGTAAAAAACAGAAGCAGTGACAAATTTAATTTTCTTGGGCTCCAAAATTACTGCAAACTGTAACTGCAGCCATGAAATTAGAAGACATTTGCTTCTTGGAAGAAGAGCTATTCCAAATCTAGGCAGCATATGGAAAAAACAAAGGGATCACTTTGCTGACAAAAGTCTGTATAGTGTAAGCTATGATTTTTCCAGTAGTCATGTAGGGATGTGATATTTGTGACAATAAAGAAGGCTGAGCATGGATGAAGTGATCTTTTGAATTGTGGTGCTGGAGAAGCCTCTTGAGATTCTATTGACAGAAAGGAGATCAAACCAGTCAATTTTCAAGGAAATCAACCTCAAATACCCTTTGGAAGGATTTATACTAAAGCTGAGGCCTCAGTACTTTGGCCACCAGAAGTGAACTGTTGACTCATTTGAAAAGACCCTGATGCTGGGAAAGATTAAAGGCAAAAGGAGAAGAGGCTTAGAGGATGAGATGGTTGGAGGGCATCACTGACTCAATGTACATGAACATGAACAAACTCCAGGAGAAAATGAGGGACAGGGAGGCCTGATATGCTGAAGTCCATGGGCTGATAAAATGTTGGAAATGATTAGCAACTGAACAACAACAACACTGACATCAGACTTTTTGACACTGGCCGTTCTAACTGATGTAATGTGATACCTCATGGCAGTTTTCATTTGCATTTCTCCAATAATTAGTGATGTTGAAGCATATTTTTGTATGCTTCATATTTTTGGCCATCTATATATCTTGCTTGGAGAAATATCTATTCATATCTTCTGCCCCTTTTTAAAATCAGATTTATTGCTTTTTTGACATGAGCTGTTTGTATATTTTGTAAATTAATCTCTTGTCACATGGTTGGTTGCTGTATTTGCAAATATTTTCCTCCATCCCATGGGTTGTCTTTTCATTTTGTTTATGGTTTCCATTACTGTGCAGAAAGTTTATTGTTTAGGTTCCATTTGTTATTTTCATTTATATTCCCATTACTCTGAGAGAAAATGCGTTGCTGTGATTTATGTCAGAGAGTGTTCTATGTTTTCTTCTAAGAATTTTATAGTGTCCAGTGTTATATTTAGGTCTTTGATCCATTTAAAGCTTATTTTTGTGTATGGTGTTAGAGAATGTTCCAATTTGATTCTTTAACATGTAGCTGTCCAATTTTCTTAGCATCACTTACGAAAAAGACTAAGACTGTATTCTCTCCATTCAGTATTCTTGTCTTCTTTGTCATAGATTAATTAAGCATATTTAAGTGATTCCCTCCACCCCTGGTCTTTCTTTCCTGTTCTGTTGATCTATTTTTCTGTTTTTGTGCTGGTACCATACTCTTTTGATTACTGTAGCTTTTTAGGAGAGTCTGAAGTCAGGAACTCTCATTCTTTTAGCTCCATTTTTGTTTTACCTCAGCATTGATTATGCTCTCTAGTTTCTTCTGTGTTTTCATATACATTTTAAATGCTTTCTTTGAAAAATGACATTGGTAATTTGAAAGGAATTGCACAGAATCTGTAGCTATTTCAAGTAATATAGATATTTTCACAATATTTATTCTTTCCATCCAATAATATAATATATCCTTTCATCTGCTTATATCATCTCTGATTTCTTTCATAAATATCTTATATTTTTCAGAGTACAAATATTTTGTCTCTTTAGATAGATTTATTTCCAGGCATTGTATTATTTTTGATGCAATGTAAATGTGATTATTTGCATTATTTCTTTTTCTGTTCTTTCATTGCTAATGTATAGGAATGCAAGAAATTCCTGCGTATAAATTTTGTAACCTGCAAATTTACTGAGTAAATTGATGAGCTCCAGTATTTGGGAGAAGGCAATGGCACCCCACTCCAGTTCTCTTGCCTGGAAAATCCCATGGATGGAGGAGTCTGGTGGGCTGCAGTCCATGGGGTCGCTAAGTGTTGGACACGACTGAGCTACTTCACTTTCACTTTTCACTTTCATGTATTAGAGAAGGAAATGGCAACCCACTCCAGTGTTCTTGCCTGGAGAATCCCAGGGATGATGGAGCCTGGTGGGCTGCCGTCTATGGGGTTGCATAGAGTAGGACATGACTGAAGTGACTTAGCAGCAGCAGTAGTTTTCTGGCATTCTCTTTAGGAATTCCTCTGTATAGTATCATGCAATCTGCTAATAATGACAGTTTTACTTGTATTCCAATTTGGATTCCTTTTATTTCCTTCTCATCTCTGATTGCCATGACTAGACTTTCAAAACTTGAATTGAATTGATGACAAGAACATCCTTGTCTCATTCATGATCTTGAAGGAAATGCTTTCAGTTTTCCAACATGAAGAATGATGTTAGCTGTAGGTTTGTATATGTGGCCTTTACTACATTGAGATGTTTCCTTTCTGCCCACTTTCTAGAGAGCTTTTTATCATAAATTGGTGTTGAATTGTGTCAAAAGCTTTTTCTACATCTGTTGAGATAATCATATGTTTTTTATTCTTCAGTTTGCTAGTGTGGTGTTTCACACTGATTAGTTTGATGATATTGAATAAACCTTGCATCCCTGGGATAAACCCCACTTGATCATGGTGTCTGATCCTTTTAATGTATTATTGGATTTGGCTTGCTAGTATTTTGTTGAATGTTACTGCATCTATATTCATCATTAATATTGACCTGTAATTTTCTTTTTCTGTGATCTCTCTCTGGTATTGTTATGAATGCAATATTGGCCTCATAGAATGAACTTCAGTTTCCTTTCTTTTGTAATGTTTTGGAAGAGTTTCAGAAAGATAGGCATTAATTGTTCTCTAAGTGTTTGATCAAATTTGCATGTGAAGCCATTTGGTTCTGGACCTTTGTTGTAAATTTTTTAATCACTTTCAATTTCAGTACTTGTAAACAAACTGTTCATATTTTATGTTTCTTCAAGGTTGAGTCTTAGGAATGTTGTACCTTTCAAAGAATTTGTCCATTTCGTCTTTTTTTCCCCCCTATTTTGTTAGCATATATAGGACTTTCCACGTCGCTCAGTAGTAAAGAATACAACTGCAAATGCAAGAGACACAAGAGATGTGAGTTCAGTCCCTGGGTTGGGAAGATTCCCTGAATGAGGAAATGACAATCCACTTCAGTATTCTTGCCTGAAGATTCTCATGGACAGAAGAATCTGGCAGGCTACAGTCCATAGGGTTGCAAAGAGTCAGACATGACTTAGCACACATCACATGCAAAGCAAGCAGGTTGTTTATAGCAGTCTATTACGATCCTTTGTATTTCTGTGGTGTCCTTTGTAACTTCTTTTTCATTTCTAATATTATTCATTTGAACCCTCCACTCTTTTTCTTGGTGTGTCTACCTAAAGGCTTATCTATTTTGTTTATGTTCTCAAAAAAAAAAAAAAAAAACAGCTTTTAGTTTCATTTATCTTTGTTATTGTTTTGCTCATCTTTATGTCGTTTGTTTCTGCTATGATCTTTATGATTTTCATTTTGGTTTCTTTGGGTTTTGGTTCTTCCTCTTTCTCTAGTTGCTTTAGCTGTACAGTTAGTTTGCTTATTTGAGATCTTCCTTGTTTCCTGAGGAAAAATTGTATTGTTATAAATGCTCCTTTTAGGACTGTTTTTGCCACATACTGGGGCTTCCCTTGTGGTGAATCCATCTGCAGTGCAGGATACCTGGGTTCAATCCCTGTGTAAGCCATAGGGTCACAAAGAGTCTGACACGACTGAGTGACTTTCACATCACATCATACATCACATTGCCACATACTATAGGGTATGGATCATTATGCTTTCATTTTCATTTGTCTCCATTTTATTTTTAATTTCCTATTTGATTTCTTCAGTGATCCATTTGTTGTTTAATGTATTATTTAGCTTCCTCCTGTTTTGCTACATTTTTTTTTCTTGTAGTTTATTTCTAATCTCATAGCATTGTGGTTGGAAAAGATGCTTGATATGAGTTCAATTTTATTAAATACACTGAAATTGATTAGTGACAGAAGATGTGATCTGTCCTGGAGAATGTTGGTGTGCACTTGAGAAGAAAGTGTATTCTGCTGCTTTCATATGAAATGTTCTACAAATATCAATTGACTCCATCATGTCTACTGTGTCATTTAAGGCCCATCTTTCCTTATCAATCTTCTTTCTAAAGAATATCTTTCCATTAATGAGAGTGGGATATTAAAATCTCTTGCTTCACTGGTAGCTCAGTGGAGAAAGAATCTACCCTCTATGCAAGGAGATGCAGACTGAATCTCTGGGTCAGGAAGAACCCTTGGATGAACCAATGGCTCATTGCAATTTTCTTGCCTGGAAAATTCCATGACAGAGGAGGTTAGTGGGCTACAGTCCATGGGGTCACAAAGGGTCACTAAAGACTGAGAGACTGAGCACACTAATATTGTGTTACTGTCAAATTCTACTTTTGTGACTGTTAGCATTCACCATATATATTGATGTGCTCCTATGATGGGTGCACATACATTTATAATTGTTATATATTCTTCTCATATTAACCCTTTGATTATTATGTCATGTCCATCATTGTTTCTTATCAGTTCAGTCACTCAGTTTTGTCGACTCTGCAAGCCCATGGATGGCAGCACACCAGGATTCCCTGTCCATCACCAATTCCTGGAGTTTGCTCAGATTCATGTCGATTGAGTCAGTGATGCCATTCAACCATTTCATCCTCTGTTGTCCCCTTCTCCTACTGCTATCAATATTTCCCAGCAACAGGGTCATTTCTAATGAGTCAGTTCTTGGCATTAGGTAGACAAAATATTGGAGTTTCACCTCAGCATCAGTTCTTCCAATGAATATTTAGGACTGATTTCCTTCAGGATTGACTGATTTGAACTCTTTGCAGTTCAAGGGAAACTCAAAAATCTTCTTCAACACCACAGTTCAAAGGCATCAATTCCTTGGTGCTTGGTTATTATTGGTCTAAATATCACATCCATACATGACTACTGGAAAACCCATAGCTTTGACTAGATGGAGCTTTGTTGGTAGTAATGTCCGAGAGGAGCTACCCCACGCCTGAGGTCAGGGGTGGCGGCCGAGAGGAGTAACCCCACATCCAAGGAGTGGTGGCTGCATGGGCGCAGAAGGGCTGAGAGGAGCTACTCCAAGTTCAAGGTTAGGAGGGGTGGCCGTCCAAGGTAAGGAGCAGTGGCTGCACTTTGCCAGAGCAGCCATAAAGAGATACCCCACGTCCAAGGTAAGAGAAACCCAAGTAAGATGGCAGGTGCTGATAGAGGGCATCAGAAGGCAGACACAGTGAAATCATAATCACAGAAAACTAGTCAAACTGATCATACAGACCACAGCCTTGTCTAACTCAATGAAACTAAGCCATGCCATGTGGGGCCACCCAAGAGGGACGGGTCATGGTGGAGAGGTCTGACAGAATGTGGTCCCCTGGAGAAAGGAATGGCAAAAAACTTCAGTATTCTTGCCTTGAGAACCCCATGAACAGTATGAAAACGTTAAATGATAGGATACTGAAAGAGGAACCCCCCCAGGTCAATGGGTGCCCAATATGCTACTGGAGATCAGTGGAGAAATAACTCCAGAAAGAATGAAGGGATGGAGCCAAAGCGAAAACAATACCCACTTGTGCATGCGACTGGTGATAGAAGCAAGGTCCAATGCTGTAAAGAGCAGTATTACATAGGAACCTGAAATGTTATGTCCATGAATCAAAGCAAATTGGAAGCGGTCGAACAGGAGATGGCAAGAGTGAACATCGACATTCTAGGAATCAGTGAACTAAAATGGATTGGAATGGGTGAATTTAACTCAGATGACCATTATATCTACTTTTGTGGGCAGGAATCCCTTAGAAGAAATGGAGTAGCCATCGTGGTCAACAAAAGAGTCCAAAATGCAGTACTTGGATGCAATCTCAGAAATGACAGAATGATCTCTGTTCATTTCCAAGGCAGATCATTCAATATCATGGTGATCCAAGCAGATGCCCCAACCAGTAACGCTGAAGAAGCTGAAGTTGAAAGGTTCTATGTAGACCTACAAGAACTTTTAGAACTAACATCCAAAAATATATTCTTTTCATTATAGGGGACTGGAATGCAAAATTTGGAAGTCAAGAAACACTTGGAGTAACAGGAAAATTTGGCCTTGGAGTATGGAATGAAGCAGGGCAAAGGCTAATAGTGTTTTGCTAAGAGAACGCACTGGTCATAGCAAACACCCTCTTCCAACAACACAAAAGAAGACTCTACACATGGATATCACCAAATGGTCAACACCGAAATCAGATTGATTATATTCATTGCAGCCAAAGATGGAGAAGCTCTACACAGTCAGGAAGAACAAGACCAGGATCTTACAGTGGCTCAGATCATGAACTCCTTATTGCCAAATTCAGACTTAAATTGAAGAAAGTAGGAAAAACCACTAGACCATTCAGATATGACCTGAATCAAATTCCTTATGATTATACAATGGGCGTGAGAAGTATATTTAAGGGACGAGATCTGATAGAGTGCCTGATGAACTATGGACGGAGGTTCATGACATTGTACAGGAGACAAGAATCAAGAACATTCCTACGGAAAGGAAATGCAAAAAAGCAAAATGTCTGTCGGAGGAGGCCTTACAAATAAATGTGAAAAGAATAAAAGTGAAAAGCAAAGGAGAAGAGGAAAGATATAAGCATCTGAATGCAGAGTTCCAAAGAATAGCAAGGAGAGATAAGAAAGCATTCCTCAGTGATCAATGCAAAGAAATAAAGGAAAACAACAGAATGGGAAAGACTAGAGATTTCTTCAAGAAAATTAGAGATATCCAAGGAACACTTCATGAAAAGATGGGCTCGATAAAGGACAGAAATGGTATGGATCTAACAGAAGCAGAAATAATTAAGAAGAAGTGGCAAGAATACACAGAAACTGTATAAAAAAGATCTTCATGACCCAGATAAACACATGGTGTGATCACTCACCTAGACCAGACATCCTGGAATGTGAAGTCAAGTGGGCCTTAGAAAGCATCACTACGAACAAAGCTAGTGGAAGTGATGGAATTCCAGTTGAGCTATTTCAAATCCTGAAAGATGATGCTGTGGAAGTACTGCACTCAATAAGCCAGTAAATTTTGAAAACTCAGCAGTGGCCACAGGATTGGAAACGGTCAGTTTTCATTCCAATTCCAAAGAAAGGCAATGCCAAAGAATGCTCAAACTACCGCACAATTGCACCCATCTCACACGCTTGTAAAGTAATGCTTAAAATTCTGCAAGCCAGGCTTCAGCCGTACATGAACCGTGAAGTTCCAGATGTTCAAGCTGGTTTTAGAAAAGGCAAAACAACCAGAGATCAAATTGCCAACATCTGCTGGATCATGGAAAAAGCAAGAGAGTTCGAGAAAAACGTCTACTTCTGCTTTGTTGACTATGACAAAGCCTTTGACTGTGTGGATCACAATAAACTGTGGAAAATTCTGAAAGAGATGGGAATACCAGACCACCTGACCTGCCTCTTGAGAAACCTATATGCAGGTCAGGAAGCAACAGTTAGAACTGGCCATGGAACAACAGACTGGTTCCAAATAGGAAAAGAGTACGTCAAAGATGTATATTGTCATCCTGCTTATTTAACTTTTATGCAGGGTACATGATGAGAAACACTGGGCTGGAAAAATCACAAGCTGGAATCAAGATTACTGGGAGAAATATCAATAACCTCAGATATGCAGATGACACCACCCTTATGGCAGAAAGTGAAGAGGAACTAAAAAGACCCTTTATGAAAGTGAAAGAGGAGAGGAAAAATTTAACTTAAAGCTTAAAGCTTAAAAATTTGACTTAAATTCAGAAAACAAAGATCATGGCATCTGGTCCCATCACTTCATGGGAAATAGAGGAGGAAGCAATGGAAACAATGTCAGACTTTATTTTTTTGGGCTCCAAAATCACTGCAGATGGTGATTGCAGCCATGAAATTAAAAGACATTTACTTCTTGGAAGGAAAGTTATGACCTACATAGATAGCAGATTCAAAAGCAGAGACATTACTTTGCCAACAACGTCCATCTAGTCAAGGCTATGGTTTTTCCAGTGGTCATGTATGGATGTGAGAGTTGGACTGTGAAGAAAGCTGAACACCGAAGAATTGATGCTTTTGAACTGTGGTGTTGGAGAAGACACTTGAGAGTCCCTTGGACTGCAAGGAGATCCAACCAGTCCATTCTAAAGGAGATCAGTCCTGAGTGTTCATTTGGGACTGATACTGAAGCTGAAACTCCAGTACTTTGGCCATCTCATGCAAAGTTGACTCATTGGAAAAGAGTCTGATGCTGAGAGGGACTGGGGTCAGGAGGAGAAGGGGATGATAGAGAATGAGATGGCTGGGTGGCATCACCAACTCGATGGACATGAATTTGAGTAAACTCCGTGAGTTGGTGATGGACAGGGATGCCTGGTGTGCTGCTATTCATGGGGTCACAAAGTGTCGGCACGACTGAGCAACTGAATTGAACTGAACTGAACATTGGTCATAGATTTTCTTCCAAAAAGCAAGTGTCTTTTAGTTACATTGCTGCAGTTACCACCTGCAGTGATTTTGGAGACCAAGGTAATAAAGCCTGTCACTGTTTCCATTGTTTCTCCATCTATTTACCATGAAGTGATGGGACCAGAAGCCATGATCCTTGTTTGTTGAATGTTGAGTTTTAAGCCAGCTGTTTCACTCTCCTCTTTCATTCCTCAAAAAGTTTTTAGTTTTTCTTCACTTTCTGCTATAAGGCTAGTGTCATCTGCATATCTCAGGTTATTGATATTTCTCCTAGCAATATTAATCCAGCTTGTGCTTCATCCAGCCTGCCATTTGGCATGATATACTCTGCATATGAGTTAAATAAGCAGGGTGACAATATACAGCCCTGACGTACTCTTTTTCCTATTTGGAACCAGTCTATTGTTCGATGTCTAGTTCTAACTGTTGCTTCTTGACCCGCATACAGATTTCTCAGGAGGCAGGTTAGGTTGTCTGGTATTCCCATCTCTTGAAGAATTTTCCACAGCTTGCTGTGGTCTACAGAGTTAAAGGCTTTAGTATAATAGATAAAACAGAAGTATATGTTTCTTTTGCATTATTTTGCCTTTTTGATGATCCAGCAGATGTTGGAAATTTGATCTCTGGTTCCTCTGCCTTTTCTAAATCCAGCTGAACATCTGGAATTTCAGTCTTCATACACTGTTGAAGCCCGGCTTGAAGAATTTTGAGTATTGGTTTGCTAGCATATTAGATGAGTGCAATTGTGAAGTATTTTGAACATTCTATGGCATTTGCCTGTCTTTGGGATTGGAAATCAAAACTGACTTTTTCCATTCCCGTTGCCAGTTGTGGATGTGAATGGAGATAGAAGTAATCTCTGATGCAGTAAAGAACAATATTGCATAGGATCCTGGAATCTTAGGTCTATGAATCAAGGTAAATTGGAAATGGTCAACAGGAGATGGCAAGAATGAACATCAACATTTTAGGAATCAGTGAACTAAAATGGACTGGAGTGGATGAATTTGATTCAGATGAACATTATATCTACTACTGTAGGCAAGAATCCCTTAGAAGAAATGGAGTAACCCTCATAGTAAAAAAAAAAAAAAAGAGTCTCAAATGCAGTACTTGGGTGCAATCTCAAAAACAACAGAATGATCCCTGTTGGTTTCCAAGGCAAGACATTCATTATCACAGTAATCCAAGTCTATGCTCCAACAAGTAATGCTGAAGAAGTTGAAGTTGAACAGTTCTATGAACACCTACAAGACCTTCTAGAACCAACACCAGAAAAGATGTCCTTTTCATTATAGGGGACCAATATGCAAAAATATCAGGCACATTTGGCCTTGGAGTACAAAATGAAGCAGTACAAAGGCTAACAGAGTTTTTCCAAGAGGATGCTCTGGTCATAGCAAACACCCTTTTCCAACAGCACAAGAGACAACTTTACACATTGACACCACCAGATAGTTAATACTGAAAATCAGGTTGATTATATTATTTGCACCCAAAGATGGAGAAACTCTATACAGTCAGCAAAAATAAGACCAGGAACTGACTGTGGCTCAGATCATGAACTCTGTATTGCCAAATTCAGACTTAAATTGAAGAATGTAGGGAAAACCACTAGACAATTCAAGTATGATCTAAATCAAATAGATTCAAGGGATTAGATCTGATAGACAGAGTCTCTGAAAAACTGTGGACAGAGGTTTGTGATATTGTTCAGGAGGCAGTGATCAAAACCATCCCCAAGAAAAAGAAATGCAAAAAGGC
The DNA here is from genome assembly GCF_027580195.1 of Bos mutus. Lineage (NCBI taxonomy): Eukaryota > Metazoa > Chordata > Mammalia > Artiodactyla > Bovidae > Bos > Bos mutus. The sequence continues at coordinate 39,035,294 of NC_091628.1, read as the reverse complement.
AAAATGGTTTTCTGTGGAGGTCTTCAAATAGCTGTGAAAAGAGGAGAAGTGAAAGGCAAAGGAGAAAAGGAAAGATATACCCATTTGAATGCAGAGTTCCAAAGAAAACAAGGAGAAATAAGAAACACTTCCTCAGTGATCAATGCAAAGAAATAGAGGAAAATAATAGAATGGGAAAAGCTAGAGATCTCTTCAAGAAAATCTGTGATATCAAGGGACCATTTAATGCAAAGAAGGGCACAATGAAGGACAGAAATGGTATGGGCCTAACAGGAGTAGAAGATATTAAGAAGAGGTGGCAAGAATGCACAGAAGAACTATACAAAAAGATCTTCCTGACCCAGATAACCACAATGATGTGATCACTCACCTAGAGCCAGACGTCCTGGAATGCGAAGTCAAGTGGGCCTTAGGAAGCATCGCTATGAGCTAGCTAGTGAAGCTAGTGGAAGTGATGGAATTCCAGTTGAACTATATCAAATCCTAAATGATGATGCTGTTAAAGTGCTTCACTGAATATGCCATCAAATCTGTCTCTTATAACAGACTTTATTTGAAGTCTGTTTTTCTGACATGAATAAAGCTATTCCAGCTTTCTTTAAATTTCATTTGCATGAAATGCCTTTGTTTTGATTCCTAAATTTGAAGTGGGTCTGTCTTGTAGACAGCACATATACAGATCTTGTTTTATATCCATTCAGCCAGTCTGAATTTTGCTCCCTTGATAGTTCAGTTGATAAAGAATCTGCCTGCAATGCAGGATATCCCAGTTCAATTCCTGGGTTGGGAAGATCCAATGGAGAAGGGATAGGCTACCCACTCCAGAATTCTTGGGTTTCCCTTGTAGCTCATCTGATAAAGAATCCTCCTGCAATGTGGGAGACCTGGGTTCAATCCCTGGGTTGGGAAGATCCCTTGGAGAAGAGAAAGGCTACCCCTCCATATTCTGGCCTGGAGAATTTCACTGACTGTGTAGTCCATGGGGTTGCAAAGAGTTGGACATTACTATGCAACTTTCAGTACATTTCAGCCAGTCTGTTTCTTCTGGTTGGAACATTTTATATATTTACATTTAAGGTAATTATCAACATAAATGTTCTTACTGATGTTATGTTTAATTGTTTTGGACTTGTTTTTGTAAGACTTTTTCCCCTTTCCTCTTGTGTTTTCTTCTTCTCTTGTGATTTGATGTTTATCTTTACTGATTAATTTGGGTTGCTTTTTCTCTTTTGTATGTCTACTTGTAGATTTTTGGTTCATGGTGCTCTTTTGATATAGTGGTCTATACATACGTGTTTGATTTAAATTGCCTATTATTTCATTTCAAATGAATTTATAATAACCTGCATTTGTACTCTCATCTTCTCATGATTGCTGGTTTTGATATCATATTTGTGTGTGAATAATTTCATACCTTTACTTTATGTTCGTCTTTACTGTTGATCTTCCCCATTTGTTATTTTCTTGATTCTAGTTGTATCCTTTCCTTTTCTGCCCAGAGAAGTTCCTTTAGGTTTTGTTGTAATGTTAATTTGGTGGTGTTGAATTCTCTTATTTTTCACTTGACTATAAAGCTTACAATATCTCTCTTGAATCTGAATGCAAGCCTTGCTGGGTATTCTTGGATGTTTTAATAATTTTTTCCCCTTTCAATCCTTTAAATATATCATGCCACTTCCTTCTGTTCTGCAGAATTTCTGCCAATAAAATCAACTAATAACCTTATGTAGCTTCTCTTGTGTATTATATGTTGCTTTACCCTTGCTACTTTTAATATTTTTTCTTCATCTTGAAGGTTTGTCAGTTCAATTAATATGTATTTTGGTATGTTCCTCCTTGAGTTTATGTTTTAGGGGGATTATATGTGCTTTCTAGACTCAAGTGGGTGTTTCCTTTTCCATGTTAGTGGAGTTCTGGATATAATCTCTTCAACTATTTTCTCAGGTCTTTTCTCTCTTTATTCTCCTTCTGGCACTCCTATAATGCAGATGTTGGTACATTTAATGATGCCCCAATGATCTCTTAGACTGTTTTTATTCTTTTTCATGCTTTTTTCCCCCTTTATTCTGTTCTGTAGCAGTGTTTTCCACCACTGTGTCTTTCAGGTCATTCATCCATTTTTATGCTTTAGTTACTCTACTATTGATTCCTTCTTATGTATTTTTAAGTCTATTGGACTTCCCCCATGGTTCAGTGGTAAAGAACCTATCTGCAATGCAGGAGATGCAGCCTCGAGTTAGATTCCTGGATTAGGAAGAACTGCTGGAGAAGGAAATGGCAACTCATTCCAGTATTCTTGCCTGCAAAAATCCATGGGAAGCCCATTTTAATTTTAGTTACTGTACTGCTCATGTTTGCTTTTCCTTTAAATCTTCTAGCTCTTTGTTAATCTTCTCTTGTAACTTCTTGGTTTGTGTCTCCATTCTTTTTCTGAGATCTTGGATTATCTTTACTGTCATTACTCTAAATTATTTTTCAGGTAGGTTACCTATCTCCTCTTAATTTAATTGTTCTTGTGAGTTTGTATCTTGTTTCTTCATCTGTAATATATTTCTCTGCCACCTCATTTTCTCTAAATCTGTGTTTGTGGACTCCTTTCCTTTCAACTGGCTGGAAGATTATAGCTCTTCTTGCTTTTGGTGTCTGCTTCTGGTGGTTGAGATTGAAACCAAGATTTGTGTAGGCTTTCTGGTGGGATGAACTGGTGCCATCCCACTGGCAGGTGAGTTTATGTCTTGTCCCCCTGGTGGGCAATTCCATGTCAAAGAGTGTGTTTATAGTTGACTGTGTATAGTATGGACATGGATGGGTCTGTATTCCTATCTGTTGATGGGTAGGTCTGTATTCTTACCCTGCAGATTGTTTTTCCTGAGGCATTCCAGCACTGGAGCCTGTAAATTGTTGGGTATGTCTAAGGTTTGATGCTGAGATAGCAACCTTTAGGAAAGCTCACATGAATCACTGTTCTCTGGGGCCTCTGCCACCAGGATCCTTGCCTCCCCTCTGAGCCATATTAATATCCACCTTATTAGGAGACACTTCAAGACTCATGCACAGGTTTAGCCTTGAATCTTATGGAGTTACTACTGTCTATAGCTCAGTGAATATGAAACCTTGTGCAACCCTCTAGAAATGGGATCTCTGTTTCCCCTAGTCCTTTTGATATACACTAAAGCCCCATTGGCCTTGAAAGCCAAATGCTTTGGGGATTGTTCCTCCTATTGCCAGACCCTCAGGCTGAGCCTGACATGGGGCTCTGGACTCACTCTTGGGAAAGAACTTCTGTGATATGATTATTTCCCAGTTTGTGGGTTGCCCACCTGGAAGATTTGAGATCTGATCATGTAACAAAAGCACCCTTCTTGTCATCTCATTGTAGCCTCTTTACCTTTGAATGTAAAATATCTTCTGGTAGGTCCCAGTCTTTTTCATTAATGATTGCTCAGAGATTAGATGACTGTGCTGTGTTCATGAGAGGAGATGAGCTTTTTTTTTTTTTTTTTTTACTCCATGCTCTTTTATGAAATCAAAAGACTGCTTTTAATCAAGACGCTTACTGCCTCTTTCCTCAGTATTTGTTGACCATTATCCCCATGATATGGTGTGTGCATATATAGCAGCCCTTGTGCACTCCTTGGACAGCAAGAGTAGGTCCTGGGCCCTGCTTGCAGACTTCCTAGGAACTGGTACTCTCTGCACTTTCATGGAGCACTGAAGGTAAGGCCCACTGCATGATCGTGGATGTCCTAGGGGCTGTGTGCTATCTATGCTTTCCTGAATCAGTGGGAGCAGGGCCTGTTGCTTGCTCATGGGTCTCCCAGCAGTAGTCTGTTTTCACCTCTGGAGACTGAAATGGCAGCAGCAACTTGCACTCATCACTGAAGCTCCTGTGGTTGGCGTTCTGTTGTCTGGAAGTCTCATAAGAAAAGAAGCTCTTATGGTAGTCTTGCCCCATTCCTTATAATTCCTGAATTATGGCACCTTGCTTCTTTCACAGGCCAAGGCTTCTGAGTATAACTTCAGCTTCCACAGCCCAGCCTATTCAGGCAGTTTCTGCACAGCCAACTTTGGTCTTCTCCCTGGGTCTTACTTTTGAAGGCTGAGCTTTAGCATCCAGTCCCTAACTGAAATGATAGATAAATGTCTCAGACTGGGAAATGCAGGGCAAGGGTACCAACCTTCTGTACAGGTTACTCTCCATTTTGCCTTCCGGTTGCTGTGCTCTTCTCCTAAGCTTTAAAACCCCTCCTCCCTCCAGTCTGATTTCCCTGTCATTGGGGAAATTTTCCCAGGAATTTTTCTTCCTTTCTTCCTTCACAGTTCCCTCCCTGGAGTACAGGCCCCACCTTGATTCCTTCTCTTTTATTAAAATCCTACCCAGTTATGTGGAGATTTTCTTATCTTTTCAGAATTCTGAGGTCTTCTGCCAGCATTTAGTTGCACTTCTGGGTTATTTGTTCCACTTGTAAACGTATTTTTTAATTTTTTTCTGGGAAAAGGTGAGCTCCGTGTCCTATCCCTCTATCATGTTGAAACTCCCACACATAACTGAATTCTATAACTCTTAGAGTAGACTGAAGTATCTATCCAGAGATTTTTAAAAATTTATCAACAGTCTCATGCAAATTTTCTATCCCTATGGTCTGTTCACCTCAAGATCCAAAAAAAGTGTTTAAAATTGGCTATGATGGTAAAACCATTAAAAATTCAAGGGTAAGTCATGAAAATACAAAAATGCCTTAGGAAGAATCACAGTTAATTTTTCATGAATCTTCCTGTGGATTATCCAATTTTCCCAAAGTTATCAGATGAAAGATACTTTGTTTAGTACATAAAGCTGGACTATGGACAACATTAAAGCCATAATGTCATCTGTTTTTAAGAAAAGTCTGTAGGTATCAGTTCAGTTCAGTTCAGTTCAGTTCAGTCACACAGTCGTGTCTGACTCTTTGTGACCCCATGAATTACAGCACACCAGGCCTCCCTGTCCATCACCAACTCCCAGAGTTCACTCAGACTCACGTCCATCGAGTCAGTGATGCCATCCAGCCATCTCATCCTCTGTCGTCCCATTCTCCTCCTGCCCCCAATTCCTCCCAGCATCAGAGTCTTTTCCAATGAGTCAACTCTTTGCATGAGGTGGCCAAAGTACTGGAGTTTCAGCTTTAGCATCATTCCTTCCAAAGAAATCCCAGGGCTGATCTCCTTCAGAATGGACTGGTTGGGTCTCCCTGCAGTCCAAGGGATTCTCAAGAGTCTTCTCCAACACCACAGTTCAAAAGCATCAATTCTTCACCACTCAGCCTTCTTCACCGTCCAACTCTCACATTCATACATGACCACAGGAAAAACCACAGCCTTGACTAGACGGACCTTTGTTGGCAAAGTAATGTCTTTGCTTTTGAATATGCTATCTAGGTTGGTCATAACTTTGCTTCCAAGGAGTAAGCATCTTTTAATTTCATGGCTGCAGTCACTATCTGCAGTGATTTTGGAGCCCAGAAAAATAAAGTCTGACACTGTTTCCCCATCTATTTCCCATGAAGTGATGGGACCAGATGCCATGATCTTCATTTTCTGAATGTTGAGCTTTAAGCCAACTTTTTCACTCTTCACTTTTACTTTCATCAAGAAGCTTTTTAGTTCCTCTTCACTTTCTGCCATAAGGGTGGTGTCATCTGCATATCTGAGGTTATTGATATTTCTCCCAGCAATCTTGATTCCAGCTTGTGATTCTTCCAGTCCAGTGTTTCTCATGATTTACTCAGCACATAAGTTAAATAAGCAGGGTGACAATATACAGCCTTGACAGACTCCTTTTCCTATTTGGAACCACTCTGTTGTTCCATTTCCAGTTCTAACTGTTGCTTCCTGACCTGATTACAGATTTTTTAAGAGGCAGGTCAGGTTGTCTGGTATTCCCATCTCTTGAAGAATTTTCCACAGTTTATTGTGATCCACACAGTCAAAAGCTTTGGCATAGTCAATAAAGCAGAAGTAGACGTTTTTCTGGAACTCTTGCTTTTTCTATGATCCAGCAGATGTTGGCAATTTGGTCTCTGGTTCCTCTTCCTTTTCTAAAACCAGCTTCAACATCTGGAAGTTCACGGTTCATGTATTGCTGAAGCCTGGCTTAGAGAATTTTGAGCCTTACTTTACTAGCGTGTGAGATGAGTGCAACTGTGTGGTAGTTTGAGCATTCTTTGGCATTGCCTTTCTTTGGAATTGGAATGAAAACTGACATTTTCCAGTCCTGTGGCCACTGCTGAGTTTTCCAAATTTGCTGGCATATTGAGTGCAGCACTTTCATAGCATCATCTTTCAGGATTTGAAATAGCTCCACTGCAATTCCATCACCTCCACTAGCTTTGTTCATAGTGATGCTTTCTAAGGCCCACTTGACTTCACATTCCAGGATGTCTGGCTCTAGGTCAGTGATCACACCATCGTAATTATCTGGGTCGTGAAGATCTTTTTTGTACATTTCTTCTGTGTATTCTTGCCACCTCTTCTTAATATCTTCTGCTTCTGTTAGATCCATAACATTTCTGTCCTTTATCGAGCCCATCTTTGCATGAAATATTCCCTTGGTATCTCTAATTTTCTTGAAGAGATCTCTAGTCTTTCCCATTCTGTTGTTTTCCTCTATTTCTTTGCATTGATTGCTGAGGAAGGCTTTCTTATCTCTTCTTGCTATTCTTCGGAACTCTGCATTCAGATGATTATATCTTTCCTTTTCTCATTTGCTTTTTGCTTCTCTTCTTTTCACAGCTATTTGTAAGGCCTCCCCAGACAGCCATTTTGCTTTTTTGCATTTCTTTTCCATGGGGTTGGTCTTGATCCCTGTCTCCTGTACAATGTCAAGAACCTCAGATGGCTGATGTTTTTATCATATTCTTTCTTACCATCTTCTTGTTTCTCTCCTCACTTTCTTCTTTCCTTCTTCTTGTTATTATAATTATTATTTTTAGTAAGTAGTCTTCAAAGTCTTTTCAATAGGAATATAATGATTTTTTTTTAATTTATGCAGATTAAAGCCTTGTAAATAAAAGTGTTATAAGAACTTTTGAGAAGTTGATAACCCTCACAAAATTTCCCACACCTTTGGAATGCAAAGCTACTTTATGAAAATGATTGCTATTTTTCCATATAGAGCACAAGATCTGTATGTAGGCAATGTGGGATAAAATCACCAAACATTCTCATATTCAAAATTAGAATAATTTATGTGATTTTGAAACCCATGCAAAATCTAGTGCTAGGAAAGGTTTAGGAGTATAGTGAAATACAATTTTATTTAAGAACAAATAAGGTTTGGTTGGTGGGTTAGCTTTTTAAAATATTTTAAGTAATTTTGGGATAGTATTGTTTAAGTAAAAAATGTTTAATTCTACAACTTGAGCAATGCTGAAAACACCAGCCATGTTAATGATATTTGAGCTTTAGGAAAAAGTGTGATGCATGTAAGAAATAAAAGAATTCCAATTTTGCAGACTAAGAATGGTTTACAATAGTTCTTCTCAAGGAAATTGACTAGCAGTGCCATACCTATTAGCAGACAAACCATCCATAAAGGTAGTCACTCAACAGCAATATTATGGGATTGGAAAATTAAACAGTTGAATTAGATTTACCTGTAAATGTCTTCAAATGTATCTCTTCTTGCTGAAAAGAGAGATTTGCCATCAGATTAGATTAAACAACTCAATATATATTTTTAAAAACAATTGAATGAGGACAGCTTTGATGAGGGAAATACTGTACTTTCTGATAATAAAACAGGTAATGGAAAAAATGATTATTTGGAAAAGCAAGAAATGTCCCTACATTTTACTACAGATTAAAGGTACAATTCATACCAGATATATGATCATGGCATACGATACCATCACTTCATGGCAAATGATGGGGAAACGATGGCAACAGTGACAGACTGTATTTTTTGAGAGCTCCCAAGTCACTGCAGACAGCGACTGCAGCCATGAAATTAAAAGATGATTGATCCTTGTAAGAAAAGCTATGACCAACCTAGACAGCATATTAAAAAGCAGAGACATTACTTTTCAGACTAAGGTTCATCTAGTTAAAGCTATGGTTTTTCCAGTAGTCTTGTATGGATGTGAGAGTTGAACTATAAAGAAAGCTGAGTGCCAAAGGACTGATGCTTTAGAACTGTGGTGCTGGAGAAATCTTTAGAGTCCCTTGGACTTCAAGGAGATCCAACTAGTCAATCCTAATGGAAATCAGTCCTGAATATTCATTGGAAGGACTGATGCTGAAGTTGAAACTCCTATACTTTGGCCACCTGATGAGAAGAACTGAGTCACTGGAAAAACCCTGATTCTGGGAATGATTGAAGGTGGGATTAGAAGGGGATGACAGAAGATGAATAAGTTGGATGACATCACCAACTTGATGGACATGAGTCTGAGTAAGCTCCAGGAATTGGTGATGGACAGGGAAGCCTGGTGAGTTGAAGTCCATGGGGTCGCAAAGAGTTGGACAGGACAAGAGTGACTGAGCTGAACTGAACTGATTATATTCTAAATTAAGCCTGACAGAACTCAAATTACTGAATATGTTTTAAAAAAATTATATTAATATTACATTTATGTGTGTGCCCATATGTTTGTATGCTGCTGCTGCTGCTAAGTCACTTCAGTCGTGTCCGACTCTGTGCGGCCCCATAGACGGCAGCCCACCAGGCTCCCCCATCCCTGGGATTCTCCAGGCAAGAGTACTGGAGTGGGTTGCCATTTCCTTCTCCAATGCATGAAAGTGAAAAGTCAAAGTGAAGTCACTCAGTCATGTCCGACTCTTAGCGACCTCATGAACTGCAGCCTACCAGGCTCCTCTGTCCATGGGATTTTCCAGGCAAGAGTACTGGAGTGGGATGCCATATGTTTGTATAGATACACTATATTTATTAAAAGTTATTACCTTGATGTGCAGAATAACAGTTGTAAAGTATAAACCCAATCAGTTCATGCTTATTAAACTTTAAAATCAAACAAGTCTGTTGTGTCTTATATATTTTATGAAATCACATGTAACAGTTTTCAAGATGGCAATATCTGTTTAATGTTGCAAAATAAAATAGCTTGTCTTGGATATATTCCCACTGAAGAGTACAATAAAGCATATATAAAGATAAATTTAGACTTCTGTAGAACAAATTTCATTTTCTCAAGAATTAAAATATTATCCAACTTTGACCAAAACTCACATTATTTACCAAAGCCATTTTTCACATTTGGCAAAATGTTATGCATATTAATTTTCCACATGTAAATTGGAAAATAAAATCCACTTAAATAACTGTATGGTAGCTACAGCTATGGACAAAGCATACCATTCAAATCTTGCTGAAATTAAATATAAATTACATAATAATAAAATTCAAAGATAAATGAAGTATTTCCTTACTTTAGACAATCAGAAATTGAAAGATACAAGCATATCTCAAATGAAAGAAGTATGGCATTAAATCAAGATACTATAAGAGTATAAATATATAAAAAAAGAGCAAACTGCAAATCTGCATATTTAAAAATATAGTAATTAGAAAAAATGCATTGCATATCACATATCATCAGTCATTAGCTCAGCAATTGACAGATGGTTGATCTGTACATGATGGATAAGTGAATGAGTAAATTTATTGTATCAAAAGATACTTGAGGTATTTGCATATGTAGAAATCAGAGATGACCATTCCCAGAACTATAAGATGGAGAGCTAGATGTTTTATGGGAGGCAATAGAAACAGATAATGGCAGAAAAATTCCTGATACCTGGAAAATTATTGGATTGAGTTTTGAGTTTTGGCTTTCAGAATCATGGAATTTTAGAAAAGCCTGAAATGACTCTGAGAGAGAGAGAGAAAACAAAGCAAGCTGATTAGTAAGAAATCAGGAAAGAACATTTGAAATATACCATGGATACTCCATTTATAAACTTTGGAGAAAATAATTACTTTTACTCGTATTATACTATCCCACTAAAAATTGAACCAAACCTGTCCCCCCACCTCTAATACACACATGCAGCACTTTAAAAGCAGTATTGCTGCTACTTCCCTTGTTTAGAGAGATAAGGTTGGGTAAGATCTTCAGTTGTAGCAACCGGTTAGCAACTGTGAGGGATATCATCTACATGCTCATTACATCTAGTGAAAAAATGAGGACATATTGGGCAATTAGTGACTTCTTTCAGTTTCATAATCAACAGTTGGACCACTCATTTGGAAATTAAGCAAATAATAAATACTTTTTATGATTTAAGTCAATTTAAATTCTGTAGTCCCTATATGTGGTCAAATGCTTCAGATAAAATACAGAATAAATATATGTGTACATTATTTGAAAATTAAAGGTTTAGGAAACTCTTATGGAAAAATTTTTGAAAATAAATTTTCTAAAATGCAGTGCTAGAGGAAGACAACAAAATAATTTAAAATGAACAGTATGAAATCTATTTTAAGGTAATTAAAAATCTTTGATAATTTATATATTTCTACATATCTATAAAGTATCTACTTTGAACCAAGCTCTTTTTTTTTTTACTGGACAGATGGTACCCAAATTAAGTTAAAAATGTATAATTACATATAATTACATATATTACATATAATTATGTAATATATAATTACATATATTTTTAATTTGATTTTTGTCTCTCTCCTTGTTGGATTATCTGTCCAGTAAACAAACAGTATAGAGAAAATATACTTAAATAAGATATATACTAGCATATTAAAAGAACAAAACAGCAGAAAAATTAAATATTGAAGAAAATAAAAAAATATATCTTAAATAGCTAGACATTATAGGTTTGGTAATTTCAATATAATAGCTATTATTATAGGGAGCCTTATTTCATTATTAGTCTTGCATCAAGCATTTGATAGAGTGTTAATGCCATTTCAGATTTTGTATCATTATGCAATTCAATGTTTGAACACACACAATGTCAACATGATACATATCTGCAAATATGGCATAGAACAAAATGCTTATTCTATGAATAATGATAGCAATGAATTGTGTTTTTCAAAATCATTTATTCAAAACATCACAAAAATATGCTGCAGAACATACCCATAAGCACATTGTTGTTTAAAACACCTAAGAATAATAAACAAAGTAATAAAAATTGACATAAAAACATTAAGCATAACAGAGAAAGAATGATTTCAACCATAGTCATTAATCCTTTCATTGGATACTAAATATGAGAATATTAGCTTATTATAAGTACATTTCACTTGAGTAATTAATATCAATTTTTAAACATCATTAAATTCAGTGATAATATAGATTTAATTTTTTACCTTCATAAGTCATCACTCACAATCAGATAATAGTAAAAATGAGAATTACAAAAAGTGATGCAAAAGATTATGCATATTTTATTCTTATTTTGAGTTGGTCATTGTGAACAACCAGGAGAAAGTCCGGTTAACTAATTAATTGTTCTGTAACAGTAACTGATTTATTTTTTCTTTGGAATGATATTAAAAGTGACCCAAGCTACAAGAAAAATATGGTAGACACATTTTTCTCACTTATTTTCTCAGCAAAATGTTGATCTTTGCCCAGTTACTTTTTTGTGGGGTTGGGGTGGGATTTGGAGAAGGTGAAAATAAAAATGACTGTCAGGGCATCCAAAATAGAGCTACTGATCAGCTGTATGTCTTAGCTGAAAGCTTGACAGAACCACTATCACACATATAACTCTAGCCATACTGAAGTTCTTGAAAATACTCTAATGCTTGCTTCTCGAAATGATGCTTCTATGTTAATATTTCTCCCTTCTATATGTGATAAATTCCTATATCTTTCTAGACTCATCTCATAAATAATTTCTATGAGACGTTCATTAAATTGTAACTGAGTTAAATGTGTCCCTACTTAAGTTTCCACAGCCCTTTTCTCAGACTCTTTTCACTACTATTTTTATTATATTGCTCTGCTCAACATAATATTCCATGCTGTGTAATGCAAACTATTCTTTATTCAACTTAAATCTATGAATCTTTCTGCTCCCTACCAGATAAATGAATTATTCAACTCCACTTTCTCCTGAAGGTGATTTAGTACACATTTTACATAGAAATTATATGTTGTCTATTAAGAGTGACCTGATTTACCTGCAATCGGATAAAACAACCTATCCATATAGCAACTTATCTTCTTCTCCCTGCCTTTCAAAACACTGAGGCCCTGTCTTCTGACCTCCATGCATAGGTCAATCTGTACCTGCACCTTTAATTCACCTAATCTCAGGAAACTCTACTATCAAGCTAATTATTTTCATCCTTCAGGAATTCTGAACTCTGTTACTTACCTTGATCATTTTTAACATCACTTAAATATGCTGTTTCATAGATATCGTTTGTACCATTGATAACATAGATATCATTGTTCACAGGCATATTTCCCCTCTATTAATTGATCTCTGAAGAGCATTCAATGTCTTTCAACTTTGCTCTGTCATGAAAGACACCCTTTCTGTAGTCTTCTGTGGTAATAACATCACACTCCTCTTACTTTTTTATAGTAGCTTTTGGTAACAAATTCTCTATTTCCTTTGCATGCTAATACTTCTGTATGCAGCCATTATATATTGAAATTATACAAAGTTCTCCTCTAAACTTTTCTGAAACTGTCCTCTCCTGTGGTAATACCTTATATCTCCTTTAGTGAAAATGCTAGAAGTTTAGTTGTGTCCAGCGCTTTGTGCCACAATGGACTAGACTTTTAGACAGCTTCTTCACTATCCTCTTTCAATTTCATCAAGAGGCTTTTTAGTTCCTCTTTATTTTCTACCATTAGAGTGACATCATCTGTATATCTGAGGCTGACTGTTGATGTTTCTCCCAGTAATCTTGATTGTAGTTTGTGATTCATCCAGCCTGCCATTTTGCATGATGACTCTGCATAGATGTTAAATAAGCAGGGTGAAACTACACAGCCTTCTTGTACTCGTTTCCCAATTTTGAATGAGTCAGTTAGTTTTATGTAAGTTTCTAATCATTTCTTCTTGACTCACATACATGTTTCTCAGGAGACAGGTAATGTGGTCTGGTATTCCCATCTCTAAGAATTTTCTATAATTTGTTGTGATCCACAAAGCCAAAAGCTTTTGCCTAGTAGATGAAAGAGACATTTTTCTGGAATCCCTTGCTTTATATTTGGTCCAATGAATGTTAGCAATTTGATTTCTGCTTCATCTGACTTTTCTAAATCCATCTTGTACATCTGGAATTTCTCAGTTCACATACTGCTGAAGCCTAGCTTGAAGAATTTTGAGCATAACCTTCCTAGTATTCAAAATGAGCACAATTGTCCTGTAGTTTGAACTTTCTTTGGCATTGGCCTTCTTTGGGATTGGAATGAAAACTGATGTTTTCATGTTCTGTGGCCCCCGCTGTGTTTTTCACATTTGCTGACATATTGAGTGTAGCCAAATAGATAGGGAAACAATGCAAACAGTGAGAGATTTTTTTGTTCCCCTTGGGCTCCAAAATACTGCAGATGGTGACTGTAGTCATGAAATTAAAAGACACTTGCTTCTTGGAAGAAAAGCTATGACCAACCTGACAGCGTATTAAAAAGCAGAAACATTATTACTCTGCTAACAAAGATCCATTAGTCAAAGTTATGGCTTTTCAGTAGTCGTGTATGGATGTGAGAGTTAGACTATGAAGAAAGCTGAGAGCCGAAGAACTGATGCTTTTGAACTGTGGTGTTGGAGAAGACTCTTGAGAGTCCCTTGGACCACAAGGAAATCCAACCAGGCAATCCTAAAGGAAATAAGTCCTGAATATTTATTGGAAAGACTGATGCTGAAGCTGAAACTCCAATACTTTGGCCACCTGATTTGAAGAACTGGCTCAGTGGAAAAGACCCTGATGCTGGGAAAGATTGAAGGTAGAAAGAGAAGGGGATGGCAGAGGATGAGACGATTGGATGGCATCAACAACTCAATGACGTGAATTTGAGTAAACTCTAGTAGTTGGTGATGGACAGGGAAGCCTGGCGTGTGGCAGTCTATGGGGTCACAAAGAGTCAGACATGATTGAGCAACAGAACTGAACTGAATGCAGCCCTTTAACAGCATCATTCTAGTTCAGCTGGAATTCCATAACCTCCACTAGCTTTGTTCATAGTAATGTTTCCTAAGGCCCACTTGACTTCACAGTCCAGGATGTCTGGCTCTAGGTGAACAACGACACCATCTTGGCTATCTGGGTCATTAGATTTTTTGGTATGGTTCTTCTGTGTATTCTTGCCACTTCTTAATCTTCTCTGCCTCTGTAATGTCCTTATCATTTCTGTCCTTTATTGTGCCATTCTTGCATGAAATGTTCCCTTGATATCACTGATTCTCTTGAAGAGATCCATAGTCTTTCCCATTCTATTGTTTTCCTCTACTTCTTTGCACTGTTCATTTAAGAAGGCCTTCTTATCTCATCTTCCTATTCTCTGGAAATCTTCATGCATTAAATTATTTTTACCTTAATGAACAGAGTCATTGTTCATTCAGTTTCTCAAACTGCAAACTTGAAAGTTAACTTATTTTTATGCTTACCATGTTTATTATAAAGGATACAAATGAAAAGTCAGATAACCAAGCACATAGGGTGAAATCAGGAAGGGTTCTGAGGGCCTCCTCAATGTAGGAGCTCTGTCTCTGTAGAGCTGTGGTGTGCCTTCTCAGAATGTGGTTGTATTTACTAACCCAGAAACTCATGAGTTCTTATTGTTCATGGAGTTTTTGAAAATTAACTTTGATTTCTCCTTCTCACAATTCCTCCCTATTTTAATCTATCAGCAAGTCCTGTGGTTTCAAATATCTCTTAATTCCATTTACTCCCTTGATGTCATTTTCATCCTGTAGTTCAAGCTACCATTATTTTCCATATATACTATTTTCATAACCTCTTCACTGGCCTTACATTTTTTATTAAAGTATATTGATTTACAATACTAGTTTCAGGTGTACAACAACATTTTATAGACTATATCCATTTAACATTATTGTAGAACAATGGTTATTTCCCTATGTTATACAGTATATCCTTGTTGCTTGTCTATTTTGTACATAGCAGGTTCATGCATTTTAATCCCATATCTCTATGTTACCACTCTCTCCTCCATTTTTCACTGTGAATAACAGGTTTGTGCTTATACATGAGAATTTTATTTTTTTAGATTCTACATGTAGGTGATAACATAGAACATTTGTCTTTGCCTAATTTATTTCACTCAGCTCACTACTCTAGGTCCATACATGGATTTGCAAATTTCAGAATTTTATTTATTTTTTTTGTTGGAAGAGTATTCCACTATGTACATACCCACCATATCTTTATCCATTTATCTGTTTATGAACACTTTTATTGCTTGTTTCTATTATTATAAATAATACCGATTTGATCATTTGGGTGCATATAACTTTTTGATTTAATGTTTTCATTTTTTCAGATATATACCCAGGACTGGAATTGCTGAATCATGTGATAGTTCTAATGTTAGTATTTTGAGGAATCTTTGTACTGTTTTTCATAGAGGATTCACAGATTTACCTTCCCACAAACAGTGTACAAGGGTTTTCTTTTCTCCACATCCTATCCAACATTTGTTATTTATAGACATTTTGATGATAGAAATTCTGACAGGTGTGAGGTGGTATCTCATTGTGATTTTAATTTGCATTTCCTTGATGACTAATGATATTGAGCATCTTTCAGGTTATTTGTCTGTATGATTTCATATCTTAATATTTATTCATATCTTCAGCACATTCTTAATTGAGTTGTTTGTTTTTTGATAGTAAGTTTTATAACTTGTTTGTATACTTTAGATATCATCTCTTGGTCATTCTTATGATTTGCAAATACTTTCACCCATTCAGTAAGTTGTCCTTTTGTTTTGTTGATGGTTTTCTTTGTCACACAAAATTTTCAAGGTGAATTAGGTCTCATTTGTTTATATTTGCTTTTGTTTCTTTTGGTCTAGGAGATGGATACCAAAAACATAACACTATTTTTATGTCAAAGATTGTTCTATGTTTTCTTCTAAGAGTTTTATAGTTTTAGGTCTTACATATAGGTCTTTAGTCCATTTTGAGTTTATTTTTGTATATGATGTGAGAAAATGTTCTAAGGTCATCCTATTACACGTAACTGTCCATTTTTCCCAGCACCACTTATTCAAGAAACTGTCTTTTCTCTATTGTATATTCTTGTTTCTTGTCATAGATTAATTGACCATAGGTACACTGGTTTATGTCTGGGCTATCTATTCTGTTCCATTGACTAATGTGTCTTTTTTTGTGCCAGTACATGCCACTTTTCTTTTCCAATAATTTTATTTATTTATGTACTTTTGGCTGTGCAGAGTCTTTGTTTCTGTGTGAGCTTTTCTCTAGTTGTGTTGAGTGGGGGCTACTCTGTAGTTGTGGTGCATCGGCTTCGCATTGCAGTGGTTTCTCCTGTCGCAGAGCATGGGCTCTAGGGCATACAGCCTTCAGTATTTGTGGTACATGGACTCAGTAGTTGTGTTTCCTGGGCTCTAGAGCACAGGCTCAGTAGTTGTGGCGCATGGGCTTAGTTGTTCCATGGCATGTGGGATCTTTTCTAGATCAGAGAGATCAGGGATAAAACTTGTGTCTCCTGCATTGGCAAATAGAATCTTTACCACTGAGACACCAGGGAAGCCCTACATACTGTTTTGATTACTGTAGCTTTGTAGCACAGTAAATCCTAAAGTCTCCACCAAAATACTATTAGAACTAATAAATTCAGTAAAAGTGTAGGATACAAGATTAATGTATAGAAATTTGCTGCTTTCTATACTTTAATAATTAGGTATCAGAAAGAGTAATAAAGCAAACCATCTAATCCCATTTAAAATCATATAAAAGAATGACATACCTAGGAATAAACTTAACTAAGAAGGTAAAAGACCTGTACTCTGAAAACCATAAAATATTGATGATGGAATTTGAAAATGACACAAGGAAAAGAAAATATATGCCATGTTCTTGAACTGGAAGAATTCATATTGTTAAAATGTCTATACCACCCAAAGCAATCTATTGATTTAATTCAATCTCTAACAAAATACCCAAGACCTGTACTCTGAAAACTATAAAATATTGATGATGGAATTTGAAAATGACACAAGTAAAGGAAAATATATGCCATGTTCTTTAATTGGAAGAATTCATATTGTTAAAATGTTTGTACCACCCAAAGCAATCTATTGATTTAATTCAATCTCTAACAAAATACCCAAGACATTTTTCACAGAACTAGGATAAATGATCTTAAAATTTATAGGAACCACAAAAGACCCTAAATTGCCAAAACAATTTGGAAAAAAAAAAAAAAGAAGAAGAACAAAGCTGAAGATATCATGCTTCCTTTCATTTTTCATTCTAAATCCAAACTGGAAAAACAAAGTTTAAAAAAAAAAAAAAAAAACTGCTAATCTAACCATGTTAGCTCATACTTAAAATCTTTGTGCTTCCTGTGACCCAGAAGAAAGCCCAGTATTTGTAAACTGGTGCATTTTGCCTTGTTTAAGTTATGTTTTTGTTATTATTTTTAACAACCTTATATCCTTTCTAGCTTTATTGAGATGTATTTAATATACAGAAAACTGGACATATTTAATGTGTTTCTTTCCATGAATTTGGACATATGCATACATTCCTTATACCATTACCATAACCAAGGTAATATACATGTCCATCATGTCCAAAAGATTTCTTGTGTTCCTTTTATTTTTTTCTCTAGTGCATGTGATAAGAAAATAATGAGATATACCCTCTTAAGTTTGTAAGTGTTGACACCACATTGTCTGAGCTGTCTTATCCTGACCACTGCAGTTTCATCTTAGAGTACCCCTCTCCAGTTCAGCAGAGCTCTAGTTACACTATATTCTCTCTGTTCATTAAATATTCGATGTATCATCCTACTATGTGTTAGTACATATGTCTTCTACCTTTTATTTAGTAAATCTCTACTCATCTCCCACATATCAATTTAATTGTTTTGTCTTCATAAGAGCTTTTCCTGACCTAAATCAGTAAATCTCTTTAGAACTTTGTCTCTTCTTTTCATGACTCCTATCAATTTTGACACTTTATATTCTTCTGTGTAATCATTTAATTTCTGTCCATTTCTTTATATATTCTCTAAATTCTATGAAGGCATAGAACATATGTACTTTTTCCCTCTGCTTCATCAACTGCCAGAGTCATACATAGTACTTGAAATAAAGTAGAGAATCAAGTATATTTGTTGAATGTGTATTAATTTGAAATTTTAAATTTCACTTTTTTTTTCATTTTTCTTTAAGTTCAGAGATGATGGAATCATGCATCTTTTAATTCTGAGTGTCTTAAATTCCCTCAGATCTACTAAAAAAATTCATTTTTTTTCATTAGGATTGGTTGTGAATGTAAACAGAATAATATATTAATATTAAGGAAGATGAGATAGAGTTATTGCAAGTTCTTCAGAGAATACTATTTGTTATAACTATAATGACATATGACAGAACAACACTGAATTTGAAATAGCTCCCCTTTACCTTCATTTTTACAATTGCCTCATACTTTGACTTTCTTCCATTACCATCTTTTATTCCTAAAATAATTTAAATAACTTGCATAGCACTAGGGATGTGAATAAAAGAAGGAATTTCCACACAGAAAGACTGTCAATTTCTGGCATCTGACTCTTATAAATAACTCATTTTCAAATTGGCAAACGGTAGGGAAGCAGCATTGCCTTGTGCTCTCCTGAGCCTATTAATGAACACAAATATCTGATAAAATTGTTATAAAAATCAGATAATTGGTATATCTAATCTTCAAATTTTAGTTTCTCTCTTTGAACTTAAAAAGAAATGATATATTTGTATGTCTAATAATGAGAATTAGAAAATGATCTTGATTCTGTTGTACACTTTTATTTAATCTCTGAGTTAGAAAACAACCTAATATAAAATTCTCACCATTATAAAGTGTAATCTATAATTTTCAGGTATATATTTTTTAATATCATGAAAATCATTATCCTACTTATGCTAAAATTATTTAATGTTTCAATTGAAACATTGAATGTCAAAGTTTTCTCAGATATTTGTAAATATTTTGACAGCCTGGACTGAAAATTGTTTCTTAGAAAACAAATACTACTCATGATGTAAAATATCATTCTCATTGCTTTCTGTTGTTATTATTCATTCTCTCAAATATAATCCTTATAATGAGTAGAGAATGAACCAACTGCATCCCTGCAGTTTGTTTCAGGAAGATAAAAAAATGTTCCCAATTTGGTGTTCCCCAAGTGTACATTAGTCAGGCAGAGTTAATGGAGCTATCTATCACTTCCAGCTCTTCTCTGTGAGCAGGGAGTAGTGGTTGACCCAGCTGACTCAGCTCAGCTAGTCTGTTATTCATATGCTTGCTGCAATGCCATTAGGGTGGGCACATCGCAGAGATCTAATGCTCCATTGGGCAAAGGTATCTGAACTACCATGTCGAATCTAGAGGTGAATCTTGCAAAGTGTTTCTTAATTTAAATGATGTAGTTGGAAAAAATCATGAATTCCTATTGTGGATAGAAATGAAAACGTTTGAGCTAATATTTTTAACAGCAAATTCCAAAATGGATTTATTCCTTGCTATTATAAATGTGGGAAAATGTGTAAATAGCAAGAAGTTCCAAGCAATCTGTGATATAAATAACCATTCAAACAAGCCAAATAGACAACTAGAGCATTAGTAATTGTTGAAAATATCTTGGATCAAATTACAAAGATAAAATGATTTAAAAAAAGAAACAATTCCTTCAAAATCTTAGAGTCAGGATGATTACCATTTCCTAATATATTTCCACTGATGGTTTGCTAATTACCAAAAAATTCATATCAAAAATACCATTGACTGTGGAGGCTAAATGTCAAAAGTTTGCCTTATGTAACTTTTTCCGTAATTCCCCAAATTTAAGTTCAATAAATGTAGAGAAAGGTTGAGAAAATGATTAAACAGGTAAAATTATATGTATTGCTATATTTACATCCTCCTTGCCCACTCCAACCCCATATAAATTATACGTTTTTTTTTAATCTTTGAAGTATTTAATTCTTAGGACTTTGTGTCATTTCTTTTCCTTTCCCTAGATTCCATCATTTTTGAATAATGTAGAGATCCAGGCATGTACCATCTTTGACATGTCAGAATGATTATTTCTAGAGAACTGTCAAGTTAGATCAGCTTTCATCCTTTGTTAAAGCTTGAACTAGAGTATTTAATTCAAGGACTGCCTTTCTGAATTTGACAGTATGACACTGAGAATTTAGTGATAGATATGAGATATACACCTGGAATTTGAATGATTTTCTGAATGTTTAGAACCTGAATGTAAATGTTAATAAATATAATAGTTCTAGCATTACATTATTGTAAACATTATTTTATTTATAGTGACTAAATTTTTGAAACTTTTCAAATTGATGTTTTTATAGAAAATATTTTGAATATTTTTGAGGTTATTCCTTTAGTTTATATTAAAAGCAACACATATTTGCCTTTATATTTTATTGTTTGTTATTTATTTCTGAATATATATTAAACAAAGCAGCTTGTTTTAGAATTATTTAAAATATTATTTTAAAACTCATATTATTATTTTTTTAATCTGTAGGCTCACCATTTTAAGAGTTTATCCCTCTCTTCCCCAGGACATGATATATGACAGAAATACATGTTAAATTTAAAGAACACCCAAACCCAGATCAGCTACAGAGGATGTGGGGCAATAAGAGTAAAAGTAGTCATGTTTTCATTCAATTTTTTTTTAAAGAAAGAGTTAATTTTTTTAAAAAATTATGAATACAGTAATCTAAGCTAACCAGTCACTGCATTCAGAATACTGAAATAGAATATTTGCAAATCAAGTTCCAAATACATTATAGAGATATAACAGCTCAGTCTCACAGCATATATTTATGTTGTAATGATTAGTTTCCTTGTTGGTTTAAAAAAAAGCTCCATAATGAACCTTGTAGAAAACACTGAAAAATCTCAGGAAAAAATAAGTAAAATATTATTCCACAGAACATTTTGCCAATACCAAATTAAATAGGAAATGTATGTGTGTGTGTGTATGTATATGTATATATATATATATATATATATATATATATTATATTAGGATTAATTAGGTACATTTTCATGATGAAAAAGTTGGATTTTTAAAACCTTTTTTTTTGAGGAACTTTCAAAAAATAGATGAATCTAAATGTGCAGGGTAACAAATGATCGTAATGAAAAACCATGAAACTAGCACCAAAATTAAAAAAAAAAAGATAAATATTTGTAGTACTCAGAAGCCTCTATGTGATTCTTTTCTTGCTCACTATAATCCCATATCTTGACTTCTACTGTTATTAAATTTATAATCTCTATAGTTTCATTACCTAATTGCACCTTCAAAGTGTATATTAATATATGCATCAGTTAAGGTTCAGTCACAGAAACGGTACCAGTATGAGATATATTAGGACTTTCATTGTAAGAAATTGACATATGTAATTGTGGGATATCAAGAAGCAAGTCTAAAATCCACAGAGTTGGTCATGAGGAAGGGCAGGTTGGATGAATTGAAGTTTCTAACCACAGGCATAATTTCATCCTATCATGGAAACTTCAGTTCTGCGGCCTTTAAGGCTATCCCTTAAACACTCCCCCTTACTTAAAGTCATAAAATCATGGACATTAACCACAACTACCTTCACAAAAATAGCTAGAATAGTGTTTGATTGAATATCTGGGGACTATTGCCTGTGCAAGTTGAGATAGGAAAATTTCATCACTGTATGGAAACCTATGCATTCATGAATTGTTTAACCTACTTTTTAACTTTTGAATGCATTTTTCCAGAATATATTCTTTGTCATTTATTTATCCTTACTCAATATTATTCTTCAAAATTCAGCCATGTTTTTGCTTGTAGCTAGTGTTTGTTTGCTTTTTAATAAACCATGATACGATTCGTTATTCTGTGAATATATAGTTGGCTAATTTTCCATTTGGGATAATCACAAACAATGATTCTATGAGTGTCCTTTAATATTACTATCTTGATACACACACACAAAAATATCTCTGTACTATACATATCTAGAAAGGAATCCCTCAGTCATAGGGTATGCAGTTATTTTACCTGACCAAGTTAAAAAAAAAAAAATGCCTTGACACTTGTTAAAACAGTAGGGGCAATTTTTCTAGGGACTCTTGTAATAGGAGTCAACTCTATTGCAATAGGGAAAAGAGATTGAACTTAATTCCAAACACAGAAAGGACATGGGTGGGTTGATATGCAAGGTGTGGAGTGGAAGGGTCAGTGGATGGAAAATTATAAGAAAAGACATCAAGGGTAGGGAGATTCTATTTAACTTGACCTAAAAGAATTCTTAATAAAGGCAAGCCAGAGACTTAGACATCAAGAATAGAGGATGAAGAAATTAATTAGGTATCAAGGGTGAGGTATTCTTGCTAAAATACTTTAGCAGAATTATGGCTTAATATAGGCCATGCCAAGGCTTAGTCCAGAAGAAGACTCAGAAGAAACTGATTAGAGTTTGGTCAAGGAGAAACTTGTTATCACTGAATAATGCCAACTCTTTTCCAAAGTAAAGATATCAATTAGCACACCCCTATAGCACTGCATGAGAGTTTATTTTGCTTGACAAAATTGTCAAAAATGGTACTTTTCAATGTTAGCCATAATTGTAAGTATCGAAAACCACTGTAATTATTTTCTTTTTCTTGATTACTAATGAAGGGTGCCACATTTCCATATGTTAAGAGGCCTTTTGGATTTTCATTTTTATAAAGTATATAATCAAGTTTTTACCAATTGGTTTCTGTCTTTTATTTACTGATTTTTGAGGGATTCTGTTTGGATATGGGCCCCTTGTCGGTGGCTAGAAATGCTAAGTTTACATTCTCTTAATGGCTCTTTTCCATGAGAAGTTCTTAGTTTAATGCGTTCAAATATACAAGTCATTTTCTTTACAGTTTCTGCTTTTGGTGACAGCTTAGGAATCTTTCTCTACACAGATGTCATGAATTTTTTTTTTCCTTTATTGGTTATTTATTTCCCTTTGAATGGTAGGGACAAGTTTATTTAAACGTAGCATCCATATATCTGTAAATCTGTTTCTCAGTTCAGAAGCCGAGTTGTGTCTAACTCTTTGATATCCCATGGACTGCAGCACACCAGGCTTCCTTGTCAACACCAACTCCCAGAGCTTGCTCAAACTCATGTCAGTAGAAGCTGTGATGCCATCCAACCATCTCATCCTCTGTCATTCCCTTCTCCTCCTGCCTTCAATCTTGCCCAACATCAGGGTCTTTTCCAAGGAGTCAGTTCTTCGCATCAGGTGGCCAAAGTATTGGAGCTTCAGCTTCAGAATCTAAGTCAGAAAGAGAAAGATAAATATCATTTTCTAACTCATATATATGGATTTTGGAAAAATGGAACTGATAATTTATTTGCAGGGCAAAGATGGAGAAACAGACATAGAGAATAGACTTATGGACATGAGGAGAGGAGAGGGTAAGATGTTTGGGAAGAGTAACACGGAAATTTACATTACTATATGTAAAATAGATAGCCAATAGAAATTTTCTGTATGGCTCAGGAAACTCAAACAGGGGCTATGTATCAATCTAGATGGGTGGGATTGGGAGGGAGATGGAAGGGAGGTTGAAAAAGGAGGGGATATATGTAGACCTATGCCTGATTCACTCTGAGGTTTGATAGAAAAAAGCAAAATTCTGTAAAGCAATTATCCTTCAATTACAAATAATAAATAATTTTTAAAGTAAATAAATAAGTAAATTTGAAAAATTAATCCTTTGGCTCTCAACTTTATGGTTCAGGTCTCGCATCCATAAACGACTACTGAAAAACCATACCTTTAACTAGCCGGGCTTTGTCTGCAAAGTAATGTCTCTGCTTTTTAATATGCTGTCTGCTGCTGTTGCTGCTGCCAAGTCACTTCAGTCGTGTCCGACTCTGTGCGACCCCATAGATGGCAGTCCAGCAGGCTCCGCCGTCCCTGGGATTCTCCAGGCAAGAACACTGGAGTGAGTTGCCATTTCCTTCTCCAATGCATGAACGTGAAAAGTGAAAGTGAAGTCACTCAGTCGTGTCCAACTCTTCGCGACGGCATGGACTGCAGCCTACCAGGCTCCTCCGCCCATGGGATATTCCAGGCAAGAGTACTAGAGTGGGGTGCCATTGCCTTCTCCTAATATACTGTCTAGGTTGGTCATAACTATTCTTCTATGGAGCGAGTGTCTTTTAATTTCATGGCTGCAGTCACCATCTGCAGTAATTTTGGAGCCCAAGAAAATAAAGTCTGTCACTGTTTGCATTGTTTCTTTATCTATTCGCCATGAAGTGATGGGAACAGGTGCTGTGATCTTCATTTTTTGAATGTTGATTTTTACAGTAACTTTTTCACTCACTTCTTTCACTTTCATCAAGAAGTTCTTCAGATCTTCTTTGCTTTCTACCATAAGGGTTGTGTCATCTGCGTATCTGAGGTTATTGATATTTCTCCTAGCAATCTTGATTCCAGCTTGTGCTTCATCTAGCCCAGCATTTTGTGTGATGTAATCTGCATATAAGTTAAATAAGCAGTGTGACAATATACAGCCTTGATGTTCTCCTTTCCCAATTTGGAACCAGTCTGTTGTTCCATATCCAGTTCTAGCTGTTGCTTCTAGACCTGGATATAGGTTTCACAGCAGGCAGTTAAGGTGGTCTGATTGTCTCATCTCTTGACAAATTTTCCACAGTTTGCTGTGATCTGCATGGTCAAAGGCTTTGGCATAGTCAGTAAAGCAAAAGTAAATTTTTTTTTTTTGAACTCTCTTGCTTTTTCTATGATCCAACAATTTATTCTCTGGCTCCTCTGCATTTTCTAAATCCACATTGAACATCTGTAAGTCTTGGTTCATGTACTGGTGAACCCTGGCTTGGAGAATTTTAAGCATTAGTTTGCTAGTGTGTGAGATGAATACAATTGTGAAATAGTTTGAGCATTCTTTGGCATTGCCTTTCTTTGGGATTGGAATGAAAACTGACCTTTTTCAGTCCTGTGGCCACTATTGAGTTTTCCAGATTTGCTGGCATAATGAGTGCAGAACTTTCACAGCATCATCTTTTAGGACTTGAAATAGTTCAACTGGAATTCTATCACCTGCATTAGGCTTGTTCACAGTGATGTTTCCTAAGGCCCATTTGACTTCATATTCCAAGATGTCTGGGTCTCTATGGGTGATCATATGCCATCATGGTTATCTGGGTCATGAAGATCTTTTTTTGTATAGTTCTTCTGTGCATTGTTGCTACCTCTTCTTAATATCTTCTGCTTCTGTTAGGTCCATACCATTTATGTTCTTTATTGTGCCCATCTTTGCATGAAATATTCCCTTAGTGTCTCTGATCTTGAGGATATATCTAGCCCTTCCCATTCTATTGTTTTACTCTATTTTTTGCATTGATTACTGAGGAAGGCTTTCTTACCTCTCGTTGCTATTCTTTGGAACTCTGCATTCAGATGGGTATATCTTTCCTTTTCTCTTTTGTCTTTAGATTCTCTTCTTTCCTCAGTTATTTGTAATACCTCCTCAGAAAACCATTTTGCCTTTTTGCATTTGCTTTTCTTTGGTATGGTCTTGATCACTGCCTCTTGCCCAATGTCACAAACTTCCATCCATAGTTCTTCAGGCAGTCTGTCTATCAGATCTAATCACTTGAGTCTATTTGTCACTTCCACTGTATAATCATAAGGGGTTTTATTTTGATAATACTTGAATAGTCTAGTGGATTTCCATACTTTCTTCAATTTAAGTCTGAATTTTGCCATGAAGAGTTCATGATCTGAGCCACAGTAAGCTCCAGGTCTTGTTTTTGCTGTCTCTATAGAGATTTTCCATCTTCAGCTGCAAATAATATTATCAATCTGATTTCGGCATTGACTCTCTGTTGATGTCCATGTTTAGAGTCTTCTCTTGTGTTGTTGGAAGAGGGTGTTTGCTCTGACCAGTGTGTTCTCTTGTTAAAACTCCATTAGCCTTTGCTCTGCTTCATTTTGTACTCCAAGGCCAGATTTGCCTGTTACGCTGGTTATCTCTTGACTTTTTACTTTTTCATTTCCGTACCCCATGATGAAAAAGACATCTTTTTTTGGTGTTCTAGAAGGTCTTATAGGTCATCATAGAACTTTTCAAATTTAGCTTCTTCATCATTAGTGGTTCAGGCATAGACTTGGATTGCTCTGACACTGAGTACTTTGCCTTGGAAATGAACAGATATCATTCTTTCATTTTTGAGATTGCACCTAAGTACTGCATTACAGACTCTTGGTTGACTATGAGTACTACTCTATTTCTTCTAAGGGATTCTTGCACACAATGGTAGATATAAAAGCCATCTGAATTAAATTCACCCATGCTGGTTCATGTAAGTTCACTGATTTCTAAAATGTTGATGTTCACTCTTGCCATCTCTTGTTTGATCATTTGTTTTTCTAATTTCTCTTTATTTTGTTTCATTATTTTATTATTCTATCCCTGTACCAATATTACAGTGAAAGTCACTGTAATATTGGTACAGGGATTGGTACAAGTTTAATATTGTAAACTTACAATATTACAATAAGTCACTCAGTGGTATCCAACTCTTTGTGACCCCATGGACTAAATATTTCATGGAATTCTCCAGGCCAGAAAATGTATTGGGTAACCTTTCCCTTCTTCAGGGGATCTTCCCAACCCAGGGATCTAAATCTAGGTCTCCCACATTGAGGGCGGATTCTTTACCAGCTGAACTACAAGGGAAGCCCAAGGATACTGGCCTGCCTAGCTTATCCCTTCTTCAGCTGATCTTCCCAACCCAGGAATCAAACAGGTGTTTCCTGCATAGCAGGCAGATTCTTTACCAGCTGAGCTATCAGGGAACCCCCAGTGAAGGTCTCACCACTTCATAGCAAATAGACGAGGAAACAATGGAAACAGTGACAGACTTTATTACAGGGTCTCAACTAAACAACTTTATATCTTAGTATCTAATATCTGGGCTTCCCTTGTGGCTCAGCTGATAAAGAATCCGCCTGTAATGTGGGGGACCTGGGTTCGATCCCTGGATTGAGAAGATCTCCTGGAGAAGGGAAAGGCTACCCACTCCAGTATTCTGCCCTGGAGAATTCCATGGACTGTACAGTCCATGGGGTCACAAAGAGTCAGGCACAACTGAATGACTTTCACATCTAATAGAACAAATCTTTTCATCACTTTCTTCTTCTGTAACAGGTGTTGCCCCTTCTAGCCTGTGTGAAATTCCATATAAACTTTATAGCAATTTATTTAATTCCACAAATAAACTGTTCAGGTTTTATTTGGATAGTATTCAATTTATCTCTCAGTTTGAGAATTGATGTTGAATTTGTGGGTGGGTCTCAGCATTGACTAAACAAATTTTCACTACGTAATTTATGTTTTTATTCCCTAAATCTCCCTCAGTTGTGCCTGCTTTGACAATATCTGCAAAAAAATAGTTTTTAAAAAGAATGTTTTGTAGCTCTTAAAATCTTTGGGAGGACTAGAAGATAAAGTTTGGAAATCACAATCTCTCTGGTTCCATTTACCTAAGAAATTTAAATATGGGATTTTAAAAACCTATATTTAAGCAATTCAACAATTAAATCAGGGGTTTGTTTTAAGTAATTATTCCTTTACACTAAGAAATTATAGTTCTTCTCATGGTCTTTGATACTTGTCTTTATTACTGTCATCAGATACAGACCCCCAGTGCTCTCCTATGCAATTTAGGTAAACATGAGCCATCAACCTTCCCTGAATTGTCAAATAACTGAAATGTTTGGTACTCTATTTTAGAAGTTTCTTTTCAATAATACTGTGACAGACTCTATGTATATTATTAGTGGGAAA
The DNA here is from genome assembly GCF_027580195.1 of Bos mutus. Classification (NCBI taxonomy): domain Eukaryota; kingdom Metazoa; phylum Chordata; class Mammalia; order Artiodactyla; family Bovidae; genus Bos; species Bos mutus. Next base: position 39,007,241 of record NC_091628.1, on the reverse strand, counting down.
TATTTCAAAATAGGTCAGTATGGACAAATGACAGAGGAGGTAGAGCAATATTATCACTTGAGGTATAAAGGTAGAAATAATAAAATAATATAAAACTAGTGAAAAACTTACCCAAGTAGGTAAAATATTAGGGATTGCATGCTCTACAATTTTCAAATCAGTGAAAAATGAGCAATCCTGCTGTAAGTAATTCAAATCTTGAAGCAAACTTACGCTGAGATTTACTTTGTAAGTGACTTTGTTATTAATATTTTTAAATATCTGTATAATTATCATTTTTTTATCTAATACATATTTAAATCTCCTACCCTTAATTTTATCATTGAAATTTTTCAGCATCAGTTTTCACTTTTGATGAAATGGTTCTCTCTTTTAATGATAAGAATTGGTATAATGCAGGATTAGATTAATAGAAGTCCACCCATTACTAAACAATCATGAAATGTTTCTAATATACTAATATACCTTAGATCAAGCCACTAAGAAATTAACTATGTTTAGCGTTTGTTGTAAATTTCTATTTCCTAACTTTGAAAAACATTATAAAATAACTATGGTCAATTTATTTTAAACATGTGGAAATAATTATTGTGTTTCAAAGAGAATTATTGTTGCTCTTATGAACTATTGCAAATTTAAATTACTCAATAAGTGAACATGCCCTGTAGTAACCACATTATTCTTATCAACATTTTAAGAATATTATATTTAACTGTAATGAGGAAGATGGTCATCATAAATATTATTTGTAATAAATAGCAATATAATATTCCCAAATGAATGAAAAATGTTCACTATCCCTTTTAGTGGGAGATTTCACATCAGTTTAACTGGCAAATTATCAATTAACTGAAAAATAAGTGCATTAAATATACATCTTAAATTTCAGAATTATTTTAAAGGTAATTGCATCTCTTCAGGGTGCCTTTAACCATAGTTAATTACTATTGTAATGTGGAGTTGCTGTTTCACTGCATTTTTAATAAGGGTCCAAAACCACCTTTGGAACTTGCCACCTTGTGTGTCTTCACCAGATATTTAAATCGTTTTCTAATGACATGCATTATAAGGGGTTTAGCAACTAAGGCAAAAATCATTAAACCTTCCATTTTCATTTACAGGGCTTCTCATTTCTAATCAGTGCATTACTTCACATACTATTTAAACTATTTTTTTTCTTTTGACTTTCATATACCCTGGAAAAAAAACTTGAAAAAATACTTATAGCTAATATTGTAGCCACCACTTTATAAAAATTACATTGCATTTTGCTCAAGGCTGTACTGTATTAAAGAGAATAAAACAGGAGGAGAGTATGCTCTCTCTCTAGTCACTTATTAAAAGATATCCTCTATAATCACTTGGGTTACACCAGTACCTATTGAATAAAACGAAGCAATGAGAGAATCTGAGGAAAGACCCAGTTGTTAAGTTGTCTCAAGTTTACACAATTTGGAGAGACATTTATTTTTAAGATAATTAACAAATTTTATATAAGTACCACAAAGATGAGCAAAAATTAAAAATCAGAGGCTTAATTCTCCCTGTTGAAAATAAGCTACTTCCCCTCTTCTATTCCTCACAGCCTTTACTTTAGAAAACTTGTTAGTACTGTCCTCTCTCTTTGAAATGTCTATATATCCTTTTGAATAATAGATTAGCATTTTATTAGCTTTATGACCCACGAATGTCTTTCTCCAGGATTTGAGAGCTATATCTTTCATGGGTAAAGCAGACAGCCGTCTCTATCTCACATATATCTTCTATCTTTGGAAAATTAGGAGTGTAACTTTCTGAGTCTCTTGCTCCAAGTTAAACACTACCTCCTGTCTTTAAAATATGAGATGATTATTTCTTCTCTGATCAGTCAATTAGCTAACATAGATGATTACTCCAATTACTGGGTAAATTTAAGGTGAACTAGATGTTACGTATAGTGCTGTCAAGACTTTTTGAGGACTACATATTATTCATTTTGAAAATACATGTGTAATGAGTTCTGACTACTTGCCTACATAAAACGGGAGATTTCTTTCTGTCTATAAAATCACTTTAGTGGATTTCATGTAATGTGCATCACTCTCTCTGGATTAGTGGGTTGGTTTTTGTTTTGTTTTGTTTTAATAATAAAAATGGAGAACATTTCTGGGTTGAGATAAGGTTTTGGTTTTTTAATCATATTCTCATAAAAGTACCTAGATAAATCTTTTCAAAAACTGGACACACACACATCATTAGCAACAAGTTGGAGAAATATTACACATCTGCAGAAACCCTGAATGCTTCTTTCCATTTACCATAACCCTCTTCAAGGAAAACTGATTCTAAATACATGGAAATTCAGGAAACACTAATTCTAAAAATATATTTGAGCAACGACCCTTCACAATAATGAGTCCATACTTTAGAAAGTAGTTTAAAGGCAGCCAGGGAAGACTTTCCATTTTGCCATTTTGTATAATTTTTGCAGCCTTAAAGACTGTAGCTGACCAGGCTCCTCTGCCATTGGGATTCTCCAGGCAAGGACACTGGAGTGGGTCGCCATGCCCTCCTCCAGGGGATTTTCCCAACTCAGGGATCGAACTCAGGTCTATTACATTGCAGGTGGATTCTTTTCCAACTGAGCCACCAGGGAAACCCAAAACTGACTGTAAATACATGGAAATTCAGAAAACATTGATTCTAAAAATATATCTGAGCAATGATGCTGCACAATAAAGAGTCCATACTTTATAAAGTAGTTTAAAAGCAGCTGGGGAAGGGGGAGGATTTTATATTTTGTATAAAACATAATATGTAGTTAATTTAGGGTATGTGATGTGGTTAATTTAGGGTATGTTGAGGGCATTTTTTTTAAATCAGCAGTAAAAAAAAGACACTTCTACAAAAACAAACAACTGAATGTAAAGATTGAATATTTACTGAATTATTGTTGTTCAATCACTAAGTCGTGTCTGACTCTTTTTTGCCCCATGGAACTGTAGCATGTCAGGCTTCCCTGTCCTTCACCATCCAATTCAGCAAACTGGATTATGGCAAATATTTGATCAATTGACAGAGAACAGGAAAATATGTTACATTTGACCCTGATGCTTGAAATATTATTCAAGTACAGTGTTTATGACATGAATCTGAAGGTATTAAATTATATTAGCATGCAAGCCTGCTGAGTACAGGGGCATTTTTCTTTCTTTGTTTACCTGTTTTATTCTCTGCTGAATCCTCTTTGACTAAAACAGTTTCTGGCATAGAGTAGATAGTCAATACATATTTATTGACTAAGGAAATTACAGGCAATCAAAACATCCTGCAGAGATCTTCAAATAAATAATTTATATAAACTTGAATAATATTATGTACTGTTACAACAATAGGCAATAAAATAATTAAAATCATATCATACTATAATGTTAAAACACTTTAAGTGTGAAATGAATGAGGACTATTATCTGAGAAGACTACAAGTTAAACAATTTTTCCTTATAAAGCACTAACAGTAAACTCCAGATCATTGCTATAGTAATGTTTTAAAACCTTATCTACCTTGAAATCAGTAAAAAGCATATAAATAGATAGTACTTAAGTACTAGAATGGTATCAGATCAGATCAGAACAGTCGCTCAGTCGTGTCCGAGTCTTTGTGACCCCATGAATTACAGCACGCCAGGCCTCCCTGTGCAACACCAAATCCTGGAGTTCACTGAGACTCACAACCATCGAGTCAGTGATGCCATCCAGCCATCTCACCCTCTGTCTTCCCCTTCTCCTCCTGCCCCCAACCCCTCCCAGCATCAGAGTCTTCTCCAATGAGTCAACTCTTCGCATCAGGTGGCCAAAGTACTGGAGTTTCAGCTTTAGCATCATTCCTTCCAAAGAAATCCCAGAGCTGATCTCCTTCAGAATGGACTGGTTGGATCTCCTTACAGTCCAAGGGACTTTCAAGAGTCTTCTCCAACACCACAGTTCAAAAGCATCAATTGTCGGCGCTCAGCCTTCTTCACAGTCCAACTCTCACATCCATACGTGACCACAGGAAAAACCATAACCTTGACTAGGCAAACCTTTTTTGGCAAAGTAATGTCTCTGCTTTTGAACATGCTATCTAGGTAGGTCATAACTTTCGTTCCAAGGAGTAAGCGTCTTTTAATTTCATGGCTGCAGTCACCATCTGCAGTGATTTTGGAGCCCAGAAAAATAAAGTCTGACACTGTTTCCACTGTTTCCTCATCTATTTCCCATGAAGTGGTGGGACCGGATACCATGATCTTTGTTTTCTGAATGTTGAGCTTTAAGCCAACTTTTTCATTCTCCACTTTCACTTTCATCAAGAGGCTTTTGAGTTCCTCTTCACTTTCTCCCATAAGGGTGGTGTCATCTGCATATCTGAGGTGATTGATATTTCTCCCAGCAATCTTGATTCCAGTTTGTGTTTCTTCCAGTACAGCATTTCTCATGATGGACTCTGCATATAAGTTAAATAAACAGGGTGACAATATACAGCCTTGACGAACTCCTTTTCCTATTTGGAACCAGTCTGTTGTTCCATGTCCAGTTCTAACTGTTGCTTCCTGACCTGCATACAAATTTCTCAAGAGGCAGAATATGGAACTATATAAAATGAAAAGTTGTTTCTCATTACAATCTTTTACTATTTGAGTTTTTCCTCATGTATGTTTAATATTTTGGTATAAAGTAGTAAAAATAAGAAAAGAAGTAAGTAAATGGACTAAATAAAAGCAGACAATCATTGTTTAAAAATTCTTAGATTATTTCCTTGTATAAATGTATGTATTTAAGCACTCTTTAGTCTTTAACTTAATGGTTGTGTTTATAGTTTGAATTATTTTGTAACTAGACATCGAAAACATTATTTAACCCCCACTTTTCTTTCTTTTTTTTTTTTTTTTTGCCTATTTAGACTTGTAGTTTTGAGAATTTATGGTATTATCCCTTTGGAATATCACTTGTTCTACACTACAATTTCTCTTTCCTGCTTTTCAGAGTGCCTTAAACAGATACCAGTGCAAAATGAAAAATATGGAAAGAAAATAGTCATTTGGTAATGAGAACCCAGGAACATTCATTGAACATAAAGTTTCTCTGACTTTTGATGTTAAGTATGACCTTAAACTAGAAACCTAGATGAGTTGTTTATTGCTTCTTCACTTTCTACTTTGCTCCCATGAAACCAGATTTCAGTTCACTTAAGCAATCAGTGGAAGTGAGAAATAGATTTAAGGGACTAGATCTGATAGATAGACTGTCTGATGAACTATGTATGGAGGTTAGTGACATTGTACAGGAGACAGGGATCAAGACCATCCCCATGGAAAAGAAATGTAAAAAAAAAAAAATGCCTATCTGGGGAGGCCTTACAAATAGCTGTGAGAAGAAGAGAAGAGAACAAAGGAGAAAAGGAAAGATATAAGCATCTGAATGCAGAGTTCCAAAGAATAGCAAGAAGAGATAAGAAAGCCTTCATCAGCGACCAATGCAAAGAAATCGAGGAAAACAACAGAATGGGAAAGACTAGAGATCTCTTCAAGAAGATTAGAGATATCAAGGGAACATTCCTTGCAAAGACGGGCTCAATAAAGGACATAAATGGTATGGACTTCACAGAAGCAGTAGATATTAAGAAGAGGTGGCAGGAATCCACAGAAGGACTGTACAAAAAAGATTTTCATGGCCAAGATAATCACGATGGTGTGATCACTGACCTAGAGCCAGACATTCTGGAATGTGAAGTCAAGTGGGCCTTAGAAAGCATCACCATGAACAAAGATAGTGGAGGTGATGGAATTCCAGTTGAGCTATTTCAAATCCTGAAAGATGATGCTGTGAAAGTGCTACACTCAATATGCCAGCAAATTTGGAAAACTCAGCAGTGGCTATGGGACTGGAAAACATCAGTTTTAATTCCAATGCCAATGAAAGGCAATGCCAAAGAATGCTCAAACTACCGCACAATTGCACTCATCTCACATGCTAGTAAAGTAATGCTCAAAATTCTCCAAGCCAGGCTTCAGCAATACATGAACTGCGAACTTCCAGATGTTCAAGCTGGGTTTAGAAAAGGCAGAGGAACCAGAGATCAAATTGCGAACATCCGCTGGATCAAGGAAAAAGGAAGCAAGTTCCAGAGAAACATCTATTTCTGCTTTGTTGACTATGCCAAAGGCTTTGACTGTGTGGATCACAATAAACTATGGAAAATTCTTCAAGAGATGGGAATACCAGACCGCCTGACCTGCCTCTTGAGAAACCTATATGCAGGTCAGGAAGTAACAGTTAGAACTAGACACGGAAATACAGAGTGGTTCCAAATAGGAAAAGGAGTCTGTCAAGGCTGTATATTGTCACCCTGCTTATTTAACTTATATGCAGAGTGCATCATGAGAAACACTGGGCTGAAAGAAACACAAACTGGAATCAAGATTGCTGGGAGAAATATCAATAACCTCAGATATGCAGATGACACCACCCTTATGGCAGAAAATGGAGAGGAACTAAAAAGCCTCTTGATGAAAGTCAAAGAAGTGAGTGAAAAAGTTGACTTAAAGCTCAGCATTCAGTAAACGAAGATCGTGTCATCTGGTCCCATCACTTCATGGGAAATAGATGGGGAAACAGTGGAAACAGTGCCTGACTTTATTTTGGGGTCTCCAAAATCACTGAAGATGGTGATTGCAGCCATGAAATTAAAAGACGTTTACTCCTTGGAAGGAAAGTTATGACCAACCTGGATAGCATATTCAAAAGCAGAGACATTACTTTGCCAAAAAAGGTCTGTCTAGTCAAGGCTATGGTTTTTCCAGTGGTCATTTATGAATGTGAGAGTTGGACTGTGAAGAAAGCTGAGCACTGAAGAATTGATGCTTTTGAACTGTGGTGTTGGAGAAGACTCTTGAGAGTCCCTTGGACTGCAAGGAGATCCAACCAGTCCATTCTGAAGGAGATCAGCCCTGGGCGTTCTTTGAAGAAATAATGCTAAAGCTGAAACTCCAGTACTTTGGCCACCTGATGCGAAGAGTTGACTCATTGGAGAAGACTCTGATGCCAGGAGGGATTGGGGCAGGAGGAGAAGGGGACGACAGAGGATGAGATGGCTGGATGGCATCACTGACTTGATGGATGTGAGTCTGAGTGAACTCTAGGAGCTGGTGTTGCACAGGGAGGCCTAGCGTGCTGTGATTCATGGGTTGTGAAGAGTCGGACATGAATGAGTGTGAAGTGAACTGAACTGAACTGACTGAAGCAATAAGTAACATAGGTGAGGAACTGAAAATGACAAATCAGGCCTGTGTGACCAGGTACAGTCCAGGGAATGCTTATATCATGTAAGACAAACACTTTTGCCTCTGTGACCAGGAAATGAAAAGTTTGTGTCTGGCCTATGTCCATTAAAAGCAGAATATTTCACACTGTTTGCCACAGAAAATGGAAATAAGAACAAGATTATTGTTAAATGTGTAATTTCTTCTTAATAAAAGTGAGGCTGAGCAGTTGGCAAACTGAGACTGAAAAATGCCACTGTCTATAATAGCACTGAAGTGGAGGAAATAAGAATCATATCAGATCAGATCAGTCTCTCAATTGTGTGCGACTCTTTGTAAACCCATGAATCGCAGCACACCAGGCCTCCCTGTCCAACACCAACTCCCAGAGTTCACTGAGACTCACATCCATCGAGTCAGTGATGCCATCCAGCCATTTCATCCTCTGTCGTCCCCTTCTCCTCCTGCCCCCAATCCCTCCCAGCATCAGAGTCTTCTCTAATGAGTCAACTCTTCGCATGAGGTGGCCAAAGTACTGGAGTTTCAGCTTTAGCATTATTCCTTCCAAAGAAATCTCAGGGCTGATCTCCTTCAGAATGGACTGGTTAAATCTCCTTGCAGACCAAGGGACTCTCAAGAGTCTTCTCCAACACCACAGTTCAAAAGCATCAATTCTTCTGCACTCAGCCTTCTTCATAGTCCAACTCTCACATCCATACATGACCACAGGAAAACATAGCTTTGACTAGGCAAACCTTTTTTGGCAAAGTAATGTCTCTGCTTTTCAATATGCTATCTAGGTTTGTCATAACTTTCCTTCCAACGAGTAAGCGTCTTTTAATTTCATGGCTGCAGTCACCATCTGCAGTGATTTTGGAGCCCAGAAAAATAAAGTCTGACACTGTTTCCACTGTTTCCTCATCTATTTCCGGTGAAGTGATGGGACCGGATGTCATCATCTTCGTTTTCTGAATGTTGAGCTTTAAGCCAACTTTTTCACTCTCCACTTTCACTTTCATCAAGAGGCTTTTTAGTTCCTCTTCACTTTCTGCCTCAAGGAAATAAGAATACAGAAGTAGAAACATCCTCCCTCTTCTTAAAACTTAGGACTTATTATGTGCCTAGCTCTCTGAGTTGGCCAAGGGTTTCTCCCTAATAATCCCATAAGATAATACTTATTAAAAAATAATACCTTTGATTGGTGAAACAAATACTTAAGAAACAGTGGTAGGCAAGATTGACAAAGTATACTGGAGGTTGTGAAATGTTGTTGCTGAACCACAAAAAGTCGCCGGGATTCTTGGCCTCTGGAGGAGAAAAATTCAATCCGGGGCCAGAGATGAGGCTTGATCACTCAGAGCTTTTGTTTAATAAAGTTTTATTAAAATATAAAGGAAATAGAGAAAGCTTCTGACATAGTTATCAGAAAGGAGCAGAAAGAGTACCTTTGGCTAGATGTCGTATAGTCACTAGCAGTTTGTTAGGAGAAGGCAATGGCAACCCACTCCAGTACTCTTGCCTGGCAAATCCCATGGACAGAGGAGCCTGGTAGGCTGCAGTCCATGGTGTCGCTAGGAGTCGGACACGACTGAGCGACTTCATTTCACTTTTTACTTTTCACTTTCATGTATTGGAGAAGGAAATGGCAGCCTACTCCAATATTCTTGCCTGGAGAATCCCAGGGATGGGGGAGCCTGGTGGGCTGCCATCTATGGAGTCGCACACAGTCGGACATGACTGAAGCGGCTTAACAGCAGCAGTTTGTTAATAAAAGAAAGGAATGTCTTAAAACAAAATGTCACCAGGCCCTCATCCATAAGATGTATTTTGGGATAATCTTGGCACCAGATGAGTCATCCTTGGCCATAAAAGGATCGACTTGAATCTTGTAGAAAGGACAGATTACCATACAAATAGTTTCGTTTACATAGATTAGGGGAACAATGTCTGAGTATAACATAATGGTTTGTCAAGTAGGTTCTGTGCCGTTAGGCAGAACCGACTTGAAGACAGTCTGGGGTAAATGCTTAGTACATTAACATAGCTTAAGACAAACATTTCTCTAAGAAAAATGCATTGGTTAACTCAAGGTTTGAGAATAGTTAACTTCATGTGGAACCAGGTGTCATCATGGCAACACAGTATTTTAAGAGAAACCTTTTTAAATTTGTATAGAGAAGGGAAGAGAAAAAAAAATAAAGAATCACTAGTTTGTTTCCTCCTGCGGCTTAAGAGAGATGAAAATGTCTGACACTTGGAGCATATTTCCTCCATTTGAAGACCCCTGGCCTTCCTGCCTGTTATCCTCTCAGTTGTACCTCAATTAGTCTTTAAAAATATCTAAGATATGGAAACAACCTAAGTGTGTTCCTCAGTGAATGAATGTATAAATGGAATATTATTCAACCATAGAAAGAAGACAATCATGCCATTTGCAACAGTGTGGATGGACTTTGAAGGCATTATGTTTAGTGAAACAAGTTTGAAAGAGAAAAAAAAATATTGTGTGATATAATTGATATGTAGAACCTGAGAAAATAAAAATCAAACTCATGTAATAGAAAAGTAACCTCCGTGGGCTAGGGATGGTGGGTCTAATGTAAAACATGAGTGTAATTGATACCACTGTATTGCATAACTGAAATTTGCTAAGACAGTAGAACTTAAATGTTCTCACAAAAAAAGATAAATGGCTGAGGTGATGGATCTATCAATTATTAATAACTCATGAGGGTAGTCTTTTCACAATGTACATGTGTATTAAATTGCCATAAAATATATATCAAATATTTTAAAATTTTACTTGTCGATTATACCTCAATAAAACTGAAACGAAAAAATAAAAAACTAGTTAAGATATGAAAAAGAAGTGGGAATGAAAATGTAGTCCATAAAATTGGGGCAATAAAATAAAAACAAGCTTAGAGTAGAGAATGAACATAATATATTTGGAAGGTGCAAGAGGCTCTATCTCGGTTCATGCTGGGAAGCAGAGAGATCTAAAATTGCACATGTGGAGCAGAGATGGGGATTTGAAGAGACTAGTCATCGAAGTGAACACCCTATGGGTTCTTGTCTGCTCTGAGAGCCACTCACCTGTTACGATGAAAATGTTCGGCATGTATGTTTTTGTATAATTCTGCTTGCTATGTTTTTTAGACTGATGTTAGGTTTAAAAACAGGCTCTTTGTGAGAAGGAAGAGCATTATGAATTCAAGTGTTAAACTGCTGGTGCTTTCAGTAAAATTAAAATGCTAATCCACACTCTGAATTTTGTAAGTCTTAGTAAACCTTACAGTGGGTGATTTAGGAAGGAAATTTGAAAATAATTAAGGAGAACACACCAACAGTTGGATCGTTTATTCTCATAGTACCTGCATATTCTCTGCATTTGGGGAAATAACTGTTTAAATAAGTGTAGAAAGGTGTGCTTTGGAGTCAGTAGCTGGTTAAGGGAAAAAAGGACATGAGTATAAGTCCTGCAGCCCACCTATAATGCAGGAAACAAGCGCAGTGAGTCCCAGCTGTCTTCCCTGAGCAGTCAAAAAACCGTCTGGTGCTGTCAGGAAAGGAAGTGGTCAGCACCACACAGTTCACATCTAGACCAGAGGTCAAAGGATCAATTATAATTAAAAGACTTTTCACAATACTAAAAAGAACTCCTTACAAATCCAATTAAACCTGGAAAAGCATGAGCAGATTGCTTGAGTTTAACAATAATTGAAAAAAATAATGCTTTAGTAGGAAGCAGTTTATTCTCAGAAGTATTTTATTTTTATGTTTTTCTTTTTTTCAGGAGTTAATCATTCCAGCCAGAAGAACTCTAAGAAAAAAAAAAAAATTGGCCAGTTTCATTACAAGGTGTCAGTGGCATAATGTAGGATTCAGCAATATTAGATTCACCACCATAGACAATGATAATTGTTTTGAAAATAGGTGATCAAAACATTTAAATAATGTTTAATTTTAATAAATATTAAAAACCTGCATTTTTCTCATATAAGTAATGAGTTATTTATATTTCAAAGAAACTAGAAAGCATTTTTTATAAATACATAGAGCCCCTGCTACTGCTGCTGCTAAGTCACTTCAGTCATGTCCGACTCTGTGCGACCCCATAGATGGCAGCCCATCAGGGTCCCCAGTCCCTGGGATTCTCCAGGCAAGAACACTGGAGTGGGTCACCATTTCCCTCTCCAATGCATGAAAGTGGAAAGTGAAAGGGAAGTAGCTCAGTCATATCTAACTCTTAGCGACCCCATGGACCGCAGCCCACCAGGCTCCTCTGTCCATGGGATTTTCCAGGCAAGAGTACTGGAGTGGGTTGCCAGTGCCTTCTCCAATAGAGACCCTTACTATTCTGAAATAGCAATCTTTGCATAGAACTTCATAGGTAACTTTTATACTTAATAGTTATATATAGTTAGTATAATACAGTTTATATTAAGATGAAATTTATATTAACAGCATATCTTCAACTAATCCTTATTAATAATTAAGTATAAAGCATAGCACTCTTCCATAACAAAGAGATAGACATGTTGTAACTATGTCTATGTACAACTATGTTGTACATATCTGCAAATTAACTAACAGCAAACAAAATCTTAAGAAAAATCCTAGGGCATACTACACTACAAAGAAGAGATAAGAATTCAATTGTCCTCACTGTTCTGAGAACATTGTTGAAATTCCTTAAAAAACTAGAAATAGAACTGCCTTATGATCCAGCAATCCCACTGCTGGGCATACGCACTGAGGAAACCAGAATTGAAAGAGACACGTGTACCCCAATGTTCATCGCAACACTGTTTATAATAGCCAGGACATGGATGCAACCTAGATGTCCATCAGCAGATGAATGGATAAGAAAGCTGTGGTACATATACACAATGGAGTATTACTCAGCCATTAAAAAGAATACATTTGAATCAGTTCTAAGAAGGTGGATGAAACTGGAGCCTATTATACAGAGTGAAGTAAGCCAGAAAGAAAAAGACCAATACAGTATACTAACGCATATATATGGAATTTAGAAAGATGATAATGTTAACCCTGTATGCAAGACAGCAAAAAAGACACAGATGTATAGAACAGTTTTTTGGACTCTGTGGGAGAGGGAGAGGGTGGGGTGATTTGGGAGAACGGCATTGAAACGTGTCTAATATATAAGAAATACATCGGCAGCCCAGGTTCAATGCAGGATACAGGATGCTTGGGGCTGGTGCACTGGGATGACCCAGAGGGATGGTACCAGGAAGGAGGTGGAAGGGGGGTTTAGGATGGGGAACATGTGTATACCCGTGGTGGACTCATGTTGATGTATGGCAAAACCAATAAAATATTGTAAAGTAAAAAAAAAAAAAAAAAAAAATCAACCTAAAAAAAAAAAAAGAATTCAATTGTCAAAAATGCTATGCTGTCTAGGTTGGTCATAACTTTCCTTCCAAGGAGTAAGTGTCTTTTAATTTCATGGGTGCAATCACCATCTGCAGTGATTTTGGAGCCCCAAAATAAAAGTTTGCCACTATTTGCACTGTTTCCCCATCTATTTGTCATAACATGATGGGACCAGATGCCATGATCTTAGTTTTCTGAATGTTGAGCTTTAAGACACATTTTTCACTCGCTTCTTTCACTTTCATCAAGAGGCTCTTTAGTTCCTCTTCACTTTCTGCCATAAGGGTGGTGTCATCTGCATATCTGAGGATATTGATATTTTCCCCTGCAATCTTGATTCCAGCTTGTGCTTCTTCCAGCCCAGCATTTCTCATGATGTACTCTGCATAGAAGTTAAATAAGTGGGGTGACAATATACAGCTTTATGTACTCCATTTCCTATTTGGAGCCAGTCTGTTGTTCCATGGCCAGTTCTAACTGTTGCTTCCTGACCTGCATACAGGTTTCTCAAGAGGTAGGTCAGGTGGTCTGGTATTCCCATCTCTTTTAGAATTTTCCACAGTTTATTGTGATCCACACAGTCAAAGCCTTTGGCATAGTCAATAAAGCAGAAATAGATGTTTTTCTAGAACTCTCTTGCTTTTTCGATGATCCAGTGGATGTTGGCAATTTGATCTCTGATTCCTGTGCCTTTATTAAAACCAGCTTGAACATCTGGAAGTTCATGGTTCACGTATTGCTGAAGCCTGGCTTGGAGACTTTTGAGCATTACTTTACTAGTGTGTGAGATGAGTGCAATTGTGTGGTAGTTTGAACATTCTTTGGCATTGACTTTTTGGGAATTGGAATGAAAACTGACCTTTTTCAGTCCTGTGGTCAATATTGAGTTTCCATATTTGCTGGCATACTGAATGCAGCACTTTCACAGCATCATCTTTCAGGATTGAAATAGCTCAACTGGAATTCCATTCACCTGCAATAGTTTTGTTCATAGTGATGCTTCCTAAGGCCCACTTGACTTCACATTCCAGGATGTCTGGCTCTAGGTGAGTGATCACACCATCGTTATTATCTGGGTCATGAAGATCTTTTTCGTATAGTACTTCTGTGTATTCTTGCTACCTCTTCTGTTTCTGTTAGGTCCATACCATTTCTGTCCTTTATCGAGCCCATCTTTGGATGAAATGTTCCCTGGTACCTCTAATTTTCTTGAAGAGATCTCTAGTCTTTCCCATTCTATTATTTTCCTCTATTTCTTTACACTAATCACTGAGGAAGGCTTTCTCATCTCTCTTTGTTATTCTTCGGAACTCTGCATTCAATTGGGAATATCTTTCCTTTTCTCCTTTACTTTTCACTTCTCTTTTCACAGCTATTTGTAAGGCTTCCTGAGACAACCATTTTGCTTTTTTTGCATTTTTTCCCCCCTTGGGGATGATCTTGATCCCTGTCTCCTGTACAATGCCTGAACCTCTATCCATAGTTCATCAGGCAGTCTGTCTATCAGATCTAATCCCTTAAATCTATTCTTCTTCCACTGTATAATCGTAAGGGATTTGATTTAGGTCATCCCTGAATGGTCTAGTGGTTTTCCCTACTTTTTCTATTGAAGCCTTAGGCAATAAAGAGTTCATGATCTGAGCCACAGTCAGCTCCTGGTCTTGTTTTTGCCGACTATATAGAGCTTCTCCATCTTTGCATGAACAAAATATAATTAGTCTGATTTCAGTGTTGGCCATCTGGTGACATCCATGTGTAGATCTTCTCTTGTGTTGTTGGAAGAGGGTGTTTGCTATGACCAGTCCATTCTCTTGGTACAAGTCTATTAGCCTTTTCTCTGCTTCATTCTGTACTCCAAGGCCAATCGTGCCTGTTACTCCAGGTCTTTCTTGACTGCCTACTTTTGCATTCTAGTCCCCTATAATGAAAAGGACATCCTTTTTTGGTTTTAGTTCTAAAAAGTCTTGTAGGCCTTCATGGAACCATTCAACTTTAGTTTCTTCACTGTTACTCGTTGGGCATAGACTTTGATTACCGTGATATTGAATGGTTTGCCTTGGTAACAAACAGAGATCATTCTGTAATTTGGGGGATTGCATCCAACATATGGAAAAACCATAGCTTGAGTATATGAACCTTTGTTCGTTAGTAATGTCTCTGCTTTTTAATATGCTGTCTAGGTTGGTTATAGGTTTTCTTTCAAGGAGCAAGTGTCTTTTAATTTCATGGCTATAGTCACCATCTGCAATATTTTGGAGCCCAAGAAAATAAAGGCTCTCACTGTTTCCATTGTTTCACCATCTATTTGCCATGAAGTGATGGCACTAGATGCCAGGATATTAGTGTTTGAATGTTGAGTTTAAGGTGACTTTGTCACGCTCTTCTTTCACTTTCATCAAGAGGCTGTTTAATTCCTCTTTGCTTTATGCCATAAGGGTGATGTCACCTGCATATCTGAGGTTAGTGATATTTCTCCTGGTAGTCTTGATTTCAGCTTGTCATTCATCCAGATTAACATTTCACTTAATGTACTCTGCATATAAGTTAAATAAGTAAGGTGCCCATATATGCCTTGACATATTGCTTTCTCAATTTGGAACCAGTCCATTGTCCCAAGTCTGGATCTTACTATTGCTTCTTGACCTGCATACAGGTTCTTGGAAGACAGATAAGGTGGTCTCATATTCCCATCTTTTAAAGAATTTTTCACAGTTCGTTGTGATCCACATAGTCAAAGGATTTCGCGTAGTCAATGAAGCAGAAGTAGATACTTTTATGAAATTCGTTGCTTTTTTCTATGATCCAAGATATGTTGACAATTTAGTCTCTGATTCTTCTGCTTTTTCTAAGTTCAGCTTTTACAGTTAGATATTTTTGGTTCATGTACTGTTGAAGCCTAACTGAAGGATTTTGAGCATTGACTTTCTAGCATGTGAAATGAGTTCAACTGTGTGATAGTTTGAACACTTTTTTTGGCATTGTCCTTTATTGGGATTGGAATGAAAACTGACCCATTCCAATTCTGTGGTAACTTTTGCGTTTTCCAAATTTGCTGGCATATTGAGTGCAACACATTAACAGCATCATCTGTTAGGATTTGAAATAGCTGAGCTCGAATTCCATCATTTCCACTAACTTTGCTTATAATATTGCTTCCTAAGGGCCACTTGAATTCACACTCCAGGATGTCTGACTCTAAGTCAGTGAAGTCACCACTGTGGTTGTCCCAGTCATTAAGACCTTTTTGTATTTTTTCTGTATAATCTTGCCACCTCTTCTTAATATGTTCTACTTCTGTTAGGTCCCCAGATACCAAATTTCATGTCCTTACCATTATGAAACCTTTCCCTTCTGTTTTATCTTTATTCACTTTGAAGAATTACTCAATTATTTTCTACTAATGGCCATTTTCTGGGCTGTCACTCTGTCAGATGGATTATGATACCTCTCTTGGTTATCCATTTTATTTGGAGCATTTATCATTCTGAGAAACAATATAATTCTTTCTGGATCACTTTAAGATTCAGTCCCCTAACCTTTCAATTTTGTGACTTCTTGATTCACCTTTAATGACTTTTTATCTCTTATCAACATTCTTCTACACTGGATCTTGGAACCTCTTAATCAATTAAAACTTGAGTTGGAACACTCCTTTCCCAAATCACAAACCAGCTTGTATTCATCTCAGTTAATATCAAGACATATTTTCTCCAAAGAAGACATACAGATGGCAACAAATACATGACAAGATGATCAACATCATTAATTATTAGAGAAATGCAAATAAAAACTTCAGTGAGGTGTCACCTCATACTAGGAGAATGACCATCATCAAAAAATATACAAAGAATAAATGCTGGAGAGCCAGTGGAGAAAAGGAAATCCCTCTTACATTGGGAATGCAAATTGATCGAACCACTGTGAAGAACAGTATGGTAGTTCCTTCAAAATTAACAATAGAGATACCGTATGACCCGGAAATCCCACTTCTGGGCATATATCTGGAGAAAACCATAATTCAAAAAGATATATGCACCCAACAGTTCATTGCAGCACTATTTACAATAGTCAGGATATAGAAGCAACCTAAATGCACATCAGCCCATGAATGGATAAAGACATTGTTGTACGTATGTATTATGGAATAATAGCCATAATAAGAATGGGATTATGCAATTTGAAGAAACATGGATGGACCTAGAGACTCAAACGGAGTGAAGTAAGTCAGAAATAGAAAAATAAATACAGTACAATGGAATGTAGAAAAGTGATACAGATTAACTTATCTGCAAAGCAGAAATACAGACACAGACATAGAGAATGGATGCATGGATATCGAGGGGAAAACGGTGGGATGAATTGAGAGATTGAGGTTGAGATACACACACACACACACACTACTATGTATAAATAGATAACTAATGACCACCTGCTTTATAGCACAGGGAACTCTACTCCATGCTTTGTGGTGACCTAACTGAAAACTATTATAAAGAAGAACTATTATAATAGAGAAGGAAATCTATTATAAAAAGAGGGAACATGTATATACATATAATTTAATCACTTTGTTATGCAGCAGAAAATAATACAATTTTGTAAAACAACTATACTCAAAAAAAGTAATATAAATTTATAAATATAAATAAATAAAACAATTTGCTACTGGCCAAAGGAAAGAAAAAAACAAGCAAAAACAAAAACAATAATGATATATATTTTTCAAATTCATAAATCCTGTTCCTTGAACCTTCTGTTTTATCTCTTTATTCTTCTTCTCATTTTCTTTTTCTTCTTCATATCTAAGGTTTCTAATCCATCATTACATTCTTTGATTCTTATTTTTACTAATTCTTTTTTATTGTTCTTTAAACAGGCTACCTGAGAAATATTTTCCCATCTTCTCTACATATTCCCCAGGCTACTAAACACTGCTGAATATGCCTGAAAATGCTGTGGATTTTTGATAATATGGATTTATGACACTCCACCTCAGTTGGAATCTTAGTCATGACTTGTCTGCTTTCAACATTCCTTCTTCAGTTCTTGCTCTTGTTTATAGCAATAATTCAAATATTTTGCATAAATCTCCCCAAATCTCCCTAAACTTTTCTTAAATTCCCATCTTTCATGTTCTCCTACATTCAGTAGTATAGATAGCATGTTCACTGAATTAATAAATCTTCAAATTGAAATGGAAATTATATAATAGATAAGCCTCTATTCCTGCCACCACACCAAAATTTTAATCTACATCAAGACTGTTCTTTAACCAACCCATGTCAGATTATCAATTTTATGTCTTTTCCCCCCCTCTATCCTTTGCATTTTTTCATTCTTCCTATTCCTGTTAATCCCTTTCTTTTAGTGTATAAACATCAAGTTAGCAAGTTATCCCATTAAATCTCCTTAATCTGTTGGCTCTCTAGCCTTCATTATATCTCTCTTTTCTTCAAAAAATCTCGAGTTTTAAACACCATGCCTTTCTGCATTTCCTCACAGCCTTCACTGAGCTGACAGCAGCTTGATGGTTGCATTGTCATTGCAGTAAAATTCTTCCATAAAGATCCCCCAACCTGCATTATAATAATAGTGACAAATTAATATTATTCTTACCCAATCTATGGGCACTATTTGAAATTGCTGAACATTTTTATGATATGAATTATTTTTTCCTTCCAATTACATTTCTGATTATTTCTCAAATTTCTATGCCAACTGTTCATTCTGTGCATAAAGTAAATGGTTGTAAGGATCTTTTTTGAAATTTTTATTGATTTGTTCATTTTCAACATAGAATATTTACTGCTACATTGACATCGGATAGCACAGTGGGAAGTGCATGTGGGAAGTGCCTGGTAAATATTTGTTGAATAAAATGAATAAAATACATTTTTATCTAGTAGGAGTTGCTCTATGCAGTGCTAAACTAGTTCAGAAAATTTCTAATGCTTATAGTTTGGAAATGAGTTTTTTCCTTTGGAGTGTATGAAGAAATGTGTTTTTCAGACTACTTCAGTATTCTCTTATGTTCTCTTTTTGTCAGGTAGGGGGAAAGAGAGGAATATAAGTATTACAAAATTTTGTATTGTAATAAATAAAAATATACAAAAGATATTAAGTGAGAATTAGAAATTGGCTTGTTAACATGTAAATAAATGAGTGCATGGAATTATATATTTTGACCTAATAACATTTATCCTAATTCAGTTGCCTCTATTTTATTTATAGGGAGACATCTGTGCTTCTCAGGTGGCGCTATTCGTAAAGAACTCGCCTGTCTATATAAGAGACACAGTTTTGATCACTGGGTCAGGAAGATCACCTGGAGGAGGGCATGACAACCCACTCCAGTATTCATGCTTGGAGAATCCTATGGACAGAAGAACCTGCCAGGCTATGGTCCATAGGGTCACAAGTAGTCAGATACAACTGAAGCGACTTGGCACACTGGGAGACATCTATTAGTGAACATTTGTAAGAACCAAATCCGTGAAACCTACATAGAATTCAATGTCCATCTTTTAATGAGATTAAAAAAATGCAAAATACATATACTTTTACCACAAAACTAGAAACAAAGGTAAATTTGATCCCTGAGGTACGGGGAAATTTTCTGAAATGCTGATATGCTGTCAATAAGTATTATCAATATGTTTCTCAAATATCTTATGAATTTAATTATTACGAGATGCAAAACAAAACAAGAACAAAATAAGTGACTCCAGCATATAAATGTCTTCTTCAAATGAGCCTTTAATCTTCTACAAGGCCATGGATTAATTATCTTCCTTATTCTAAGCATCTGGTTCTCTCCTTTGATTTAATGAAAAGTTAGTTTGACCCCACACTTAAACTGTTTTTAAACTTGGAGACTATTTATCGAAAGCAGGGTTTTCAAGAATGAAGTGATCTATACTTATCAAATAATTGTCTTTCCCAAGCTAGATAAAGTTGATCTGAACTTTAGCTAGTATGAATATGTTAAGGATAAGAAATTTTCCTCTTTAAAATGAATGTTAAATCAACCAGTAAAACATATATCATTCCTTTAAACTACTTACATATTAGTTTGATAAAATGAAAGTTTGCATCTTCTGAATATAGATTCTAATAGTTCCTTATTTCCCCAGGTTAATATTTATATAGTAAATGCCATGCTATTCTTTCTTTGATGTCATGTTAATGCTTGAGGCATTTCTAAGAAACAGGTTGTGGGTTAGAGATGTCTGAGGAGAAAACTGAGAGAACTTTACTATTAACTGTTCTGTATCGGTACAGCTACATATATAAAATTGAAGAGGGTAGGGAAAACAGCTAAACCATTCAGCTATGACCTAAATCAAATCCCTTATGATTATACAGTAGAAGTGACAAATTCAAGGGATTAGATCTGATAGACAGAGTGCCTGAAGAACTATGGATGGAGATTCCTAACATCATACAGGAGGCGGTGATCAAAACCATTCCCAAGAAGAAGGCAAAGAGACAAAATGGTTGTCTGAGGATGCCTTACAGATAGCTGAGAAAAGAAAAGAAGTGAAAGGCAAAGGAAGATATATCCATCTGAATGTAGAGTTCCAAAGAATACCAAGGAGAGATTAGAAAGTGTTTCTAAGTGATTAATGCAAAGAAATAGAGGAAATGGTAGAGTAGGGAAGACTAGAGATCTTTTCAAGAAAATTAGAGATACCAAGGGAACATTTCATGCAAAGATGGGCACAATAAAGGACAGAAGCTGTATGGCCCTAACAGAAGAAGAAGATATTAAGAAAAGGTGGCAACAATGCACAGAACTATATATTAAAAAAAAAAAATCTTAATGACCCAGATAACCATGATGGTGTGATCACTCATCTAGAGTGAGACATCCTGGGGTGCAAAGTCACGTGAGCCTTAGAGAGTATCACTACAAACAAAGCTAGTGGAGGTGATGGAATTCCAGCTGAGTTATTTCAAGTCATAAAAGATTATTCTGTAAAAGTGCTGCACTCAATATGCCAGGAAATCTGGAAAATTCACCAGTTGCCACAGGACTGGAAATGGTCAGTTTCCATTCCAATCCCAAAGAAAGGAAATACCAAAGAATGTTCAAACTGCTGCACAATTGAACTCATCTCACATGCTAGCTAAGTAATGCTCAAAATTCTCCAATCTAGGCTTAAACAGTACATGAACCAAGACTTCCAGATATGCAAGCTGGATTTAGAAAAGGCAGAGGAACCATAGATCAAATTGCCAACATTCACTGAATTATAGAACAACAAGAGAATTACAGAAAAGCATCTACTTCGTCATTGACTGTGTGCTAAAAAGCTTTTGACTGTGTAGATTACAACAAACTAAGGAAAACTCTTCAAGAGATATGAATAACAGACTGCTGCCTTAATCTGAGGAGGTAATATCATTACAATATCAGGTAATGCCGTTACCTGCATCGTGAGAAATTTGTATGCAGGTCAAGAAGCAAAAGTTAAAACCAGACATGGAACAATGGACTGGTTCCAAATTGAGAAAGGCTGTATATTGTCATCTTGCTTATTCAACTTATATGCAGAGTACATCAATATTTCAGGGAGAAATATTAATAACCTCATATATTCAGATGACACTACCCTTATGGCAGAAAGCGAAGAGGAACTAAAGAGACTCTTGATGAAAGTGAAAGAGGAGAGTGAAAAAACTGGCTTAAAACTCAACATTCAGACACTAAGATCCTGGCATCCGGTGCCATCACTTCACTGCAAATCGATGGGGAAACAATGGAAACAGTGAGAGACTTTATTTTCCTGGGCTCCAAAATCACTGCAGATGGTGACTGCAGCCATGAAATTAAAAGACACTTGGTCCTTGGAAGAAAACCTATGACCAACCTAGACAGCATATTATTGAAAAGCAGAGACATTACCAACAGACGTCTGTCTAGCCAAAGCTATGGGTTTTTCCAATAGTTATGTATGGATTTGAGAGTTGGACCATAAAGAAAGCTGAGTGTCCAGTAATTGATCCTTTTGAGCTGTGGTGGTGGAGAAGATTCTTGAGAGTCCCTTGGACTGCAAGGTGATCAAACCAGTCAATCCTAAATGAAATTAGTCCTGAATATTCATTGAAAGGACTGATGCTGAAGCTCCAATACTTTGGCCACCTGCAGCTAAGAGCTGACTTATTAGAAAAGACCTTGATGCTGGGAAATATTCAAGGCAGGAGGAGAATGGGACGACAGAGGATGAGATGGTTGGATGGCATCACTGACTCAGTGGACGTGAGTTTGAACAAGCAGTCCATGGGTTCGCAAAGAGTCAGACATGACTCAGTGACTGAACTGTAGTTATATATATTTATATGCATGTATATGTAAATATATATATGTATACTAAAATATATGTATATATATATACACACACACATATACACACAGTATTAGTGTGTATCCATGTTTTTGAAATAACAGATTTGAAAGAATTAGTGGAAAACCATCACACTGTAAAAGGAAAGGAATAAAATGACATTGATTGAAATTATCTGCTGTAAGGTAGAAATGTACTTTCTGACTATAACTCATCCACCCTCAAAAGGGAGAGCAAACACATTCTCCAAATCTCAGAAAGAAGCTCTTTCTCATACTCTTGATGTTATAATCTGATAATATTTACTCAGTATATATCATACAGTTGGATCAGACTTATATACACTATAGCTTTCAGGAGATCTCACATCTTTTCTACAACTTTCCCCCAACCCACATCATTTTTGCTTAGTCTGGAAGGAGAAGAATTGAGGGATCAGTTCTTGGCATGGAGAAGTCACAGAAAGGTACTATTCTTTCTATCATGCCAGCATAAGCAGAAGGTACACTCAGATAAGAGTGTTAGCTAAGGTGTTAGGATAATCAGCTAATTAACAATTTCATGTGTAGTGAAGGAAGCAAGTCTTAACAGGCTCTCAAGTGCAGGAATAGTTAAGCAGCCAGTTCCCTGAAATACCAGAGGTTATCTGTCAACAAAACTACCAACAGCTAAAGGGATTGTTTGCTACTCTAAGTCCCAGAGAAAATATTGCCATTATGAAATGGTGGGAGCTGGTGTTTTTATTCTAAATGACAGAAGAATGGTTAAAAATGTAAACAGACTGAAAATGCCCTAGAGATTGAAAAATCTATTTATTTGCTCATGCTTTAGGTAAATGTTTCAAAATCTGTTTCATTATATGTTGCTCTAAAGGGAAACCTATATTTCTAGTAATTATTAAGAACTGGTTTTCCAACTTGTACTTTTATATTTGGACACTAGCAGTATCGTTTCTAAAGTCAGTGACAGTCCTGCATTCTCCAGACATCACTCATAAGCAAAGCATGCTGTGAAACTGCCAAATTATCTGTCTGTATCAAAATATAGGCAGCTGGGCTAGGTACAAATAGAGTCCACAGAATCCTCCTTAGGCAGACACCATTCTGATAGCCAAGCATTCCTTCTTCAATCAACAAATGGAAGTTGAAGGCCTACTAAATGCTAGACAATTGTTGTCTCCTATAGAGATGCCTCCTACTCTGAACCTCAGTAGCATATCATTATACAAGTTTAACAGCTTCTCCTCCAAAGTGGCTGTTTATCCTGGTACTGAATCCTGTATGAAGGACACTGGAATGTTTAAGGATTCTTAAAATACAAATACGATTTAAGCAATGGACATACAGTATGAACATCTATAAAAAATATTATTTTTATATCTCCATTACATACAGTGTGATAGCCAAACTATTGTCTATGCAAATGAGTACATTTCAGAAATTTTATTTAATACTTTCATTTACATTCTTAATGTAATATCAGGGCTATACAACACAAGAATTAAGTCTTTTTTTTCTTATTGAGTCAAATGTATGTAGATTTTTAAGCAAAATCAATGGCTAAATTTTATTTTTATAGATCTAAATTTGTGGCTATGATATGCACTGTATGCTTTGTAGGACTTGGATAGAATAATAAAACCTTTCCAGAAAATGTTTCAAGAGACTATCATGATTGTCAAATTTCCTCTCTTTTGTGACTCAGCACTTAGCATAAATCCTGCCTTTAGCAACTTAGCATTTCTTGAATAACTAAATGAACCGTGTGTCTATATATAAAACACATATTTTGGTGGAATTATTAACCCAAAAGAGAGACTATAATCAATGTTTTTTTTAATGCTTAATACATGCCACACATAGGAGAAGGAAATGGCAACCCACTCCAGTGTTCTTGCCTAGAGAATCCCAGGGATGGGGAAGCCTGGTGGGCTGCCGTCTCTGGGGTCGCACAGAGTCAGACATGACTGAAGCGAGTTAGCAGCAGCAGCAACCAGCCTCTGATGGCTACTCATATGAAAAGGAAACAATGGAAAATTGGATCAGCAAAAAGAAACATACCAGTCCCATGACAAATCTTGTTCTTTATTCAGTGATACTTACTCCAAATAGGACTCTGAAAATGGCCAAAGATCGATGGCTAAGTGAAACACATCAAAAATAAAACTCTCTATATTGTGTTATTTATATTTTCTGTGATCTCACTTGAGTGATTTAAAGGTAAACTTTGTAAACTTAGTTACCTATTAAAAAGCCTTTTCACATAATAGTGAATAAAATCTTAACCTATAAAAAAAAATACATGCCACACGTTGATAAAATTTAAATATATTTTCTATTCATACCCCCAAATAGAGTAAGCTAATACACTATTGTGATTTATCTTATTTTATTATTAGTTTTTTGATCTTTTTTTTTTTTTTTACTGGAATAGAACTGCTTTGTAATGTCTTCGTTTCTGCCATACAACAATATGAATCAGCCATATGTATACATACACCACCTCCTCCTTGAGCCTCTCTTCCACTCCTCCATTCTATTCCTCTAGGTCACCACAGATCACTGAGCTGAACTCCCTGTGCTATGCAGC
The DNA here is from genome assembly GCF_027580195.1 of Bos mutus. Classification (NCBI taxonomy): domain Eukaryota; kingdom Metazoa; phylum Chordata; class Mammalia; order Artiodactyla; family Bovidae; genus Bos; species Bos mutus. The sequence goes on along the minus strand of NC_091628.1, from coordinate 38,982,628 downwards.
TTCCTGTTAGCTATCTATGCTACGCATGGTAGTGTATATATGTCAATGCTACTCTCTCAATTTGTTCCACTGTCTCCTTTCACCTCTCTGTATCCAGAAGTCCATTCTCTACATCTGTGTCTCTCTTCTTGTCCTGCAAATAGGTTCATATACAACTCACTGTATATGAGTTACTACAAAATATTTGTTTTTCTCTGACATTTCACTCTGTATGAAAGGATTTAAGTTCATCCATATTACTACAACTGACTCAATTTAATTATTTTATGACTATGTATTATTCCATTGTATAGAAATTCAGATTTAAATTGAAGAAAGTAGGGAAAACCACTAGACAGTTCAGCTATGACCTAAATAAAATCCTTTATGATTATACAGTGGAAGTGACAAATAAATACAGGAGGTGGTAATCAAAACTATCCCCAAGAAAAAGAAATGCAGAAAAGAAAAATGTTGTCTGAGGAGGCTTTAGAAATAGCCTAGCAAAGAAGAGAAGCTAAAGGAAAAGGAAATATATATCCATTTGAATGCAGAGTTCCAAAGAATACCAAGGAGAGATAAGAAAGTCTTCCTAAGTGATCAATGCAAAGAAATAGAGGAAAACAATAGATTGGAGAAGACTAGAGATCCCTTCAAGAAAATTAGAGACATCAAGGGAACATTTCATGCAAAGAAGAGCACAATAAAGGACATAAGCTGTAAGGCCCTAAGAAAAGAAGAAGGTATTAAGAAAAGGTGGCACAAATACACAGAACTATTAAAAAAAAATCTTAATGACCCAGATAACCATGGTGGTATGATCACTCATCTAGAGTGAGACATCCTGGAGTGGGAAGTCAAGTGAACCTTAGGAAGATAGTTATGAACAAAGCTAGTGGAAGTGATGGAATTCCAGCTGAGTTATTTCAGATTCTAAAGATGATGCTATAAAAGAAGTGGTGTTCTGAATATACAAGGAAATTTGGAAAGCTCAGCAGGAAATCAATCCTGAATATTCATTGGAAGGACTGATACTGAAGCTGAAGCTCCAATACTTTGGCTACCTGGTGTAAATAACTGACTCATTGGAAAAGTCCTTGATGCTGGGAAAGATTGAAGGCATGAAGAGAAGGGGACAATAGAGGATGAGATGGTTGGATGGCATCACCAACTCTATTGACATGAGTTTGAGCAATCTCCTGGTGTGGGTGATGGACAGGGAAGCCTGACATGCTGCAGTCTATGTAGTAGCAAATAGTCAGACAAGATAAGAGGCTGAACTGAATGTGTATGTATATATATATATAATCAGTTCAGTAGCAGACATTATTTTCTAGTAAGTCATACTTACAGTTTGGAAGTAAATGCAAGTAACAAAATGATGTATGAAAGTTAAGGTCATGATGGTTCTCAATCAGGGCGCATTTTGACCCCAGAGGCCTTCTAGCAACATCTCAACAGAAGATAATTTCTATTGTCACAAATGGCAGGGAGTTAATGAGTAGAGACCAGGAATGCTGCTAAACATCCTACAGTATGTTTGATAATTTCTCACAACAAGGAATTATCTGACCCAATATGTCAATTATACTGAACCTTAGAAACCATGAATTAGGAGCATTCACATCATTTGGGGTTTCAAAGTAGGGAGTGTAAGAACTGGTGTCTAATAGTAGAGCCTCAATGATTCTCTTCCACAGTTTTTGATGTAGTGACTCAAAAGGAATATTTCCATATATGTATATCTATGTTAGAAAAATTCCAGAATGGCTTATACAAATATAGATCCTGGTACATGAAAGGATTACAGTCAATATTTGATAAGAACTTACTGACTTTTCCCTATTGAAAGACCACATTATCTTAGAAAATTAACTTACATATTCTATATTTAGAGAGTTATCTTTGCTTTTGTTGTGGTTATGGTTAGCTGTCTTAACAAATAAACCCCCAAATCTCAATGGCTTAATCCAATAGATCATTTCATGCTCAGCCATGTAATGTTAATTCTATTTAGAAGTTAATTTACTCCATGTGGTGATATAGTGCCGTAGGTCTGCTCCATTGTAGGGCTACACCATCTCTAGTATCTCAGTATCTACCTCAGACATTCAGCAGGGAGCACAGTGCTCTTGCTTTCAAAAGTCCTGCCCAGGGACTTCCTTAACATTTCTGTTACCAGTCCACCTATGAGAAGTGGTAACCTAAACACAGCTGTATTTAAGAATTACTGAGCAGCCATGTTGCACTTCATATATTTATTTTATGCTAAGGAGATAATTTTTTATATATATACACAGCTAACTTTCACTATCAGAAGGGTGTCCCTTGTGGCTCAGACAGTAAAGAACCTGCCTTCAGTACAAGAGACCCAGGTTCAATTCCTGGGTTGAGAAAATCCTCTGGAGAAGAGAATGCCTTCCCACTGCAGTATTCTTGACTGGAGAATCCCATGGACAGAAGAGCCTAGCTGGCTTCACTCCATAGAGTCTCAAAGAGTTGGACATGACTAAACGACTAGCCCTTTCACTATTTTCACTAACAGAATCCAATTTCTTTATAGCATTCTCAAATTTTAAAGGCCTATTAATTGTTAAGGACTCTACCAGATTTTAGAGACATACAGACAAAAACTAGTTTTCTTGCCTACCAAGAATGTACTATCTAGTAGTGTTCTTTAATCATCTCAGAGGTAATTCCTTTGCACTGAAACCCTGTGCTTGAAGAAGCTCAGCAGAATACCATGGAACATTTCTATAGCTTGCTTTAGTATAAAATTTTTTCTCAGTGCCTATTATGGACTAAATGTTTATGGTCCCTGAAAAGTCTTAAGTTGCAGTCTTACCCTCAGATGTGATAGGTATTAAACAGTGGGGCAGTTGGAAGGTAATTAGGACCAAATGAGGTTATGTAGGTGGAGCCCTCATGAATGTGTTCAGTGTCCTCTTAAAAGTCAGAAAGAACTTGCTTCCTCTTTCTCTCTTTGCCATGTGAACTTACCAATAAAACCAGCAATATACAGCCTGGAAGAGATTGCTTACGAGAGCCTGGAGCATGAACTTCCAGCTTCCAGTACTTTAAGAAATAAATTTCTGTTCTTTATACACTACCCAGTCTACTGTATTTTTATAGCAATCCAAGATAATTAGGACAGTAATTATAGTACAGTAATTATATTCAAGATAACTAGGATAATTATAAATGATCCCTAAGTGTATTTAACTTTAGGGAAGGTCTAAAAGACAAAATGGCCCTAATCAGTGTCTCTAATGGAAAGATGTGGTAGGTAATAATTTCTAAAAACAAAGAATCCTATCATGGATAGTGGTTCTTTCTTCATGTGGAGCAAATTTGGATTTTGAGATATTTCAAAGCATTTACAAAAGCTGCATTCAAATATGCAAATATGCAACTATCAAATAAACTGTGTTTTGTTCCAGCTATGTCTCCTTTTTTTTTTTTTTTTGGACATGGGTACATAAAGGAAAATAAAAATTGAAATAAGACTTGAATATATGATCACTTAAACATATGTTCCACTAAGACAAATACCACGTTTTATCTATACAATCTACTACAGTTATAGACATGTGTATTCCTTTACTCCAAAATCAGTTCCACTCACCCAAATTGGTGTTTCATTAAGGTAGAAACTTAATGATACCAGTTTTCTGTTTTCCACTGTGGCAGATAAGAATATCTGTCTAAAACAAACTCTTTAAAAATCCTATTTCAATTAATAATAGACTCTCATTTTTAACTTAGTACATTACCTATCAGAGGGGAAGATTGTATTTTTCAGTCTCTTCAGAGGATAAGTGTGGCTCATGATTAATGACATATAAAGGGGACTGTCGCTGCTGTTAGACAATAGTTTACAAGGAGCAGCCTCAACTTAAAAGACTTTTCTATTCCTAGATATTTTACCCTTTTTCTAGAAATGGTAAATGTGGTTGTTTCCTTAATTTCTCTTTCTGATATTTCATTGCTGGTGTATAGACATCAGTAATCTTGTTTTGAGGACCCCATTAATAGTATGAAAATGCAAAAAGATATGATGTGAAAGATGAATTCCCAAGGTGCACAATATGAGACTGGAGAAGAGTGGATAAATAATTCCAGAAAGAATGAGGAGATGGAGCCAAAGTGAAAACAATGTCCAGCCATAGATGTGACTAGTGATGGAAGTAAACTCCAAATCTGTAAAGAACAATATTGCATAGGAACCTGGAATCTTAGGTCCATGAATCAAGGTAAATTAGGAACACGTGTACACCTGTGGTAGATTCATGTTGATGTATGGCAAAACCCATATTGTAGTAATTAGCCTCTAATTAAAATAAATAAATTTAAATAAATAAAAAAAGAAGTGTTCAAACAGAAGATGGCAACAGTGAACACCGACATTTTAGAAATCAGTTAACTAAAATGGACTGGAATGGGTGAATTTAATTCAGATGACCATTATATCTACTACGTAGGCAAGAATCCCTTAGAAGAAATGGAGTAACCTTTATGGTATTAAAAAAAAAAAAAAGAGTTCAAAATGCAGTGTAATTCAGTTGCTCAGTCATGTCTGACTCTTTGTGACCCCATGGACCACAGCACACCAGGCTTCCCTGTCCATCAGCAATTCCCGGAGTTTACCCAAACTCATGTCCATTGAGTCAATGAAGCCATCCAACCATCTCATCCTCTGTCATCCCCTTCTCCTTCTCCTTCAATCTTTCCCAGCATCAGGCTCTTTTCAAATGAGTCAGCTCTTTGCATCAGGTGGCCAAAGTATTGAGTTTCAGCTTCAACATCAGTGCTTCCAATGAACACTCAGGACTGATCTCCTTTAGAATGAACTGATTGGATCGCCTTGTAGTCCAAGGGATTAGCAAGAGGATTCTTCAGCACCACAGTTCAAAAGAATCAATTCTTCAGTGCTCAGCTTTCTTTATAGTCCAACTCTCACATCCATACATGACCACTGGAAAAACCATAGCCTTGACTAGATGGACCTTTGTTGGCAAAGTGATGTCTCTTCTTTTTAATATGCTGTCTAGGTTGGCCAGAACTTTCCTTCCAAGAAGTAAGCATCTTTTAATTTCATGGCTGCATTCACCATCTGCAGTGATTTTGGAGCACTCAAAAATAAAATCAGCCTCTGTTTCCACTGTTTCCCAATCTATTTGCAATGAATTGATGGGACTGGATGCCATGATCTTAGTTTTCTGAATGTTGAGCTTTAAGCCAACTTTTTCACTCTCCTCTTTCACTTTCATCAAGAGGCTCTTTAGTTCCTCTTCACTTTCTGCCATAAGGGTAGTGTCATCTGCATATCTGAGGTTATTGATATTTCTCCCAGCAATCTGGATTTCAGCTTGTGCTTCATACAGCCCAGGGTTTTCATGATGTACTCTGCATAGAAGTTAAATAAAGAGGGTGACAGTATACATCCTTGACGTACTATTTTCCTATTTGGAACCAGTCTGTTGTTCCATGTCCAATTCTAAATGTTGCTTCCTGACCTGCATACAGATTTCTCAAGAGGCAGGTCAGGTGGTCTGGTATCCCCATTTCTTTCAGAATTTCCACAGTTTATTGTGATTCACACAGTCAAAGGCTTTGGCATAGACAATAAAGCAGAAATAGAAGTTGTTCTGGAACTCTCTGGCTTTTTCGATGATCCAGTGGATGTTGGCACATTGATCTCTCGTTCCTCACCCTTTTCTAAAACCAGCTTGAACATCTGGAAGTTTACAGTTAACATATTGCTGAAGCCTGGCTTGGAGTACTTGGTTGCAACCTCAAAAATGACAGAATCATCTATTCATTTCCAACGCAATCCATTCAGTATCACAGTAATCCAAGACTATACCCTAACCCGTAAGGCTGAAGAAGCTAAAGTTTAAAGGATCTGTGAAGACCTATAAGACCTTCCAGAAATATCACCCCCAAAAGATGACCTTTTCATTATAGGAGACTGGAATGCAAAAGTAGGAAGTCAATAGATACATAGAGTAACAGGTAAATTTGGCCTTGGAATACAAAATTAAGCAGTGAAAAGGCTAAAAGAGTTTTTCCAAGAGAACCCACAGGTCATAGCAAATACCTTCTTCCAACAACACAAGAGAAGACTCTACACATGGACATTATCAGATGGTCAATATCAAAATTAGGTTGATTATATTCTTTGCAGAAAGATGGAGAAGCTCTATACAATCAGCAAAAATAAGACCAGGAGCTGACTGTGGCTCAGATCATGAACTCCTTATTTTCAAATTTAGACTTAAACTGACAAAAGTAGGGAAAAACATTCAGGTATGAACTAAATTAAATCACCTCCAATTATACAGTGGAAGTGACAAATAGATTCAAGGGATGAGATCCAACAGATGGAATCCCTGAAGAAATATGGACGGAGGTTTGTGACATTGTGGGCAGTGATCAAGATCATCCCAAAGAAAAAGAAATGTAAAAAGGGATAATGGTTGTCTGAGGAGGCCTCACAAATAGCTGAGAAAAGAACAGAACCTAAAGCAAAGGAGAAAAAGAAATATACACTGATTTGAATGCAGAGTTCCAAAGAATAGCAAGGAGAGATAAGAAAACCTTCATCAGTGATCAATGCAAGGAAATAAAGTAGAACAATAGAATGGGAAAGATCAGATATCTCTTCAAGAACATTAGAGATACCAAGGGGGTATTTCATGCAAAGATTGGCACAATAAAGGACAGAAATGGTATGAACCTAACAGATGCAGAAGTTATTAGGAAGAGGTGGCAAGAATACACAGAAGAACTATATAAGAAAAGATCTTTATGAGCAAGATAACCACGATGGTGGGATCACTCACCTAGAGTGAGATATCCTGGGATGTGAAGTGAAGTGAGGCTTAGGGAGTATCAAGACAAACAAAGTTAGTGGAGGTGATAGAATTCCACCTGAGCTATATTCAGGTCCTAAAAGAATATGCTGTGAAAGTGCTGCACTCAATATACCAGCAAGTTTGGAAAAGGCAACAGTGACCACAGGACTGGAAAAGGTCAGTTTTCATTCCAATCCCAAAGAAGGGCAATGCCAAAGAATGTTCAAACTACTGAACAATTGCATTCATCTCACACAGCAGCAAAGTAATGCTCAAAATTCTCCAAGCCAGGTTTCAACATTATGTGAATTATGAACTTCCAGCTATTAAAACTGGGTTTAGAAAAGGCTGAGGAACCAGAGATCCAATTGCCAACATTCCTGGGATCATAGAAAAAGCAAGAGAGTTCCAGAAAAACAACTATTTCTGCTTATGATTATGTCAAAGCCTTTGACTGTGCAGATAAAAACAAACTGAGGGAAATTCCTCAAGAGACTGGAACACCAGACCACCTGACCTGCCTCCTGAGAAATATATATGCAAGTCAGGAAGCAACAGTTAAAACCCTACATGGAACAAAAGACTAGTTTCAAATCAGGAAAGGAGTACGTCAAAGCTGTATATTGTCACCCTGCTTATTTAACCTATATGCAGAGTACATCATGCGAAATGCTGGGCTGGATGAAGCACAAACTGGAATCAAGATCACCAGGAGAAATATGAATAACCTCAGATACACAGATGATACCACCCTTACGGAAGAAAGTGGAGAGGAATTAAAGAGCCTCTTGATGAAAGTGAAGGAGGAGAGTGAAAATCTGGCTTAAATCTCAACATTTAAAAAATGAAGATCATGGCATCTGGTCCCATCACTTCTTGGAAAATAGATTGGGAAAACATGACAGACAATTTTGGGGTGTGCAAAATCACTGTAGGTGGAGACTGGAGCCATGAACTTAAAAGACTCTTACTCCTTGGAAGGAAAGTTTTGAACAGCCTAGATAGCATATTAAAAAGCAGAGACATTACTTTGCCAACAAAGCTCCGTCTAGTCAAGGTTATGGTTTTCTCAGTGGTCATGTATGGATGTGAGAGTTGGATTGTGAAGAAAGCTGAGCACTGAAGGATTGATGCTTTGGAACTGTGGTGTTGCAGAAAACTCTTGAGAGTCCCTTGGACTGCAAGGAGATCCAACCAGTCCATCCTAAAGGAGATCAATCCTGGGTGTTCATTGGAAGGATTGATGCTGAAGCTGAAACTTCAATACTTGACCACCTCATATGAAGAGTTGACTCATTTGAAAAGACCCTGATGCTGGGAGGGATTGGGGGCAGGAGGAGAAGGGGATGGCAGAGGATGAAAGGGCTGGATGGCATCACTGACTGGATGGACATGAGTTTGGCTAACCTCTGGGATTTGGTGATGGACAGGGAGGCCTGGTATTCTGTGATTCATGGGGTCATGAAGAGTTGAACATGATTGAGTGACTAAGCTGAACTGAACTGAAAATCACTGTAGATGTTGCCTGAAGCCATGAATTTAAAAGACGCTTGCTCCTTGAAAGAAAATTTATGACCAAGCTAGATAGCATATTAAAAAGGAGAAGCATTACTTTGTCAACAAAGGTCTGTCTGGTCCAAGCTATGGTTTTTCCAGTAGTCATTTATGGATATGAGAGTTGGACTATAAAGAAAGCTGAGCTCCAAATAATTGATGCTTTTGAACTGTGGTGTTGGAGATGACTGTTAAGGGTTCATTGGACTGCAAGGAGATCAAACTGGTCAGTTCTAAAGGAAATTAGTTCTGAATATTCATAGGAAGGAATGATGCTGAAGCTGAAACTCCAATACTTTGGCCACCTGATGTGAAGAACTGACTCACTGGAAAAGACCTTGATGATGGGAAAGATTGAAGGTGAAAGGAGAAGAGGATGACAGAGGGTGAGATGGTTGGATGGCACCACCGACTCAATGAACATGAGTTTGAGTAAACTCTGGGAGTAGGTGATGGACAGGGAAGACTGGCATGCTTCAGTCTATGGGGTCACAAAGTGTTGGACATGATTGAACTGCTGAACTGAACTGAACTGCTGCGAATAACTGACTCCCTCAAAAATACCATTATGTTGGTAAAGATTGAAGGCAGGAGGAGAATGGGATGATGATAGAGGAAGAAATGGTTGGATGCCACCACTGACTTGATGGATATGAGTTTAAGCAAAGTCTAGAAGTTTGTAATAGACAGGGAAGTCTGGTGTGCTGCAGTCAATGGGGTTGCAGTGAGTCAGACAGGACTGAATGACAGTGATTGAACATCTGAAGGACTCTATAAAATTCATACCAGAAAACAGATACAATATCACCTGCATGAGAAAATCCTTCAATAATGAAGTGGAGAGGACTTCTCAGACCACAGAGTAAAACAACAAATGTGGTTATTCCATAGGCAGCAATATTCTGTAGAGGTAGGGAAACTTTGAGTAGCTGGGAAATCTACATTATATCATTTCAGATAGATTTAACGGCCCTTGCTAATGGTTATTTAACCTCAGAAGAGTGGAAGGAGAAGAGGGAAAAACGTTTTCATTGCAAAGCATTCAATTTAGCAAAATTAATTTAATATGGCTACTACCATAACAATAGAGGAAAACAACAGAATGGGAAAGACTAGAGATCTCTTCAAGAAAATTAAACATACGAAGGGAATATTTCATGCAAAGATGGGCTTGATAAAGGACAGAAGTGATATGGACCTAACAGAAGCAGAAGATATTAAGAAGAGGTGCCAAGAACATAGAAGAACTGTACAAAAGAGAGCTTCATTAACCAGATAATCATGACGATCTGATCACTCACCTGGAGCTAGTCATCCTGGAATGTGAAGTCAAGTGGGCCTGAGAAAGCATCACTATGAACAAAGCTAGTGGAGGTGATGGAATTGCAGTGGAGCTATTTCAAATCCTGAAAGATGATGCTGTGAAAGTGCTGCACTCAATATGCAAGCAAATTTGGAAAACTCAGCAGTGGCCACAGGACTGGAAAAGGTCAGTTTTCACTCCCACCCTAAAGAAAGGCAATGCCAAAGAATGCTCAAATACCACACAGTTGTACTCATCTCATACGCTAGTAAAGTAATGCCCAAAATTCTCCAAGACAGGCTTCAGCAATACGTGAACCGTGAACTTCCAGATGTTCAAGCTGGTTTTAGAAAACGCAGAGGAACCAGAGATCAAATTGCCAACATCCACTGGATTATCAAAAAAGCCAGAGAGTTCCAGAAAAACATCTATTTCTGCTTTATTGACTATTCCAAAGCCTTTGCTGTGTGGATCACAATAAACTGTGTAAAATTTTGAAAGAGGTGGGAATACCAGACCACTGACCTGCCTCTTGAGAAACCTATATGCAAGTCAGGAAGCAAGTTAGAACTGGACATGGAACAACAGACTGGTTCCAAAAAGGGAAAGGAGTACTTCAAGGCTGTATTTTGTCACCGTGCTTATTTAACCTATATGCAGAGTACATCATGAGAAACGCTGGACTGGAAGAAGCACAAGCTGGAATCAAGATTGTTGGGAGATATATCAATAACTTCAGATACATGTATAACACCACCCTTATGGCAAAAAGTGAAGAGGAACTAAAGGGCCTCTTGATTAAAGTAAAAGAGGAGAGTGAAAAAGTTAACTTAAAGCTCAACATTCAGAAAACTAAGATCATGGCATCCAGTCCCATCACTTGATGTGAAACAGATGGGGAAACAGTAGAAACAGTGTCAGAATTTATTTATTTATTTTTTGGTTGGGGCGGGGGATGGGCTCCAAAATCACTGCAGATGGTGATTGCAGCCGTGAAATTAAAAGACACTTACTCCTTGGAAAGAAAGTTACCAACCTAGATTGTATATTCAAAAGTAGAGACATTACTTTGCCAACAAAGGTCCGTCTAGTCAAGGTTATGGTTTTACCAGTGGTCATGTATGGATGTGAGAGTTGGACTGTGACAAAAGCTGAGCACTGAAGAATTGATGCTTTTGAACTGTGGTGTTGGAGAAGACTCTTGAGAGTCCCTTGGACTGCAAGGAGATCCAACCAGTCCATTCTAAAGGAGATTACTCCTGGGTGTTCTTTGGAAGGACTGATCCTGAAGCTGAAATTGCAATACTTTGGCCACTTCATACAAAGAGTTGACTCATTGGAAAAGACCCTGATGCTGGGAGGGATTGGGGGCAGGAGAAGTGTACGACAGAGGATGCGTTGGCTGGATGGCATTACTGACTCGATGGACATGAGTTTGAGTGAACTCTGGGAGTTGGTGATGGACAGGGAGGCCTGGCGTGCTGTGATTCATGGAGTTGCAAAGAGTCGGACACGACTGAGTGACTGACCTGAACTGAACCAAACCATCACAAAATTTCTGTCTAGCAGATGACACACCTTCTTATACAATATAAACAGCAGTATAATGGGATATATTTCATACTAACATTATAAAAGGTAGCTTATTATCAGATTCAAACAAACCTGGAATTTAGTCCAGGAACTTGATTTCTTAAATTTGGTTTCCTTATTTGCAAATGAAAAGAAAAAGAAACTTGATATGGATTTTTGATAAATTAAAAATAAGAAATTATAATGTGGTTCATTTCAGTTCAGTTCAGTCGCTCAGTCGTGTCCAACTCTTTGTGACCCCAAGAATCTCACTATGCCAGACCTCCCTGTCCATCACCAACTCCCGGAGTTCACTCAGTCTCATCTGCATTGAGTCAGTGATGCCATCTAGCCATCTCATCCTCTGTCGTCCCTTCTCCTTATGCCCCCAATCCCTCCCAGCGTCAGTGTCTTTTCCAATAAGTCAACTCTTCTCATGAGGTGGCCAAAGTATTGGAGTTTCAGCTTTAGCATCAGCCCTACCAATGAACGCCCAGGACTGATCTCCTTTAGAATGGACTAATTGGATCTTCTTGAAGTTGAAGGGACTGTCAAGAGTCTTCTCCAACACCACAGTTCAAAAGCATCAATTCTTCGGCACTCAGCTTTCTTCAGTCCAACTCTCACATCCATACATGACCACAGGAAAAACCATAGCCTTGACAAGACGGACATTTGTTGGCAAAGTAATGTCTCTGCTTTTCAATATGCTATCTAGGTTGGTAATAACTTTCTTTCCAAGGATAAGCATCTTTTAATTTCATGGCTGCAATCACCATCTGTAGTGATTTCGGATCCCCAAAAATAAAGTCTGATATTGTTTCCACAGTTTCCTCATCCATTTCACATGAAGTGTTGGGACCAGATGCCATGATCTTCGTTTTCTGAAAGTTGAGCTGTAAGCCAACATTTTCACTCTTCTCTTTCACTTTCATCAAGAGGCTTTTTAGTTCCTATTCAGTTTCTGCCATAAGGGTGATGTCATCTGCATATCTGAGGTTATTGATATATCTCCTGGCAATCTTCATTCCAGCTTGTGCTTCTTCCAGCCCATCGTTTCTCATGATGTACTCTGCGTATAAGTTAAATAAGCAAGGTGAAAATATACAGCCTTGACGTACTCCTTTTCCTATTTGGAACCAGTCTGTTGTCCATTTCTAGTTCCAACTTGCTTCCTGACCTACATATAGGTTTCTCAAGAGGCAGGTCAGATGGTCTGGTTTTCACATCTCTTTCAGAATCTTCCACAGTTTACTGTGATCCACACAGTGAAAGGCTCTGGCATAGTCAATAAAGCAGAAATAGATGGTTTTTGGAACTCTCTTGCTTTTTTGATGATCCCACCGACGTTGGCAATTTGATCTCTGGTTCCTCTGCCTTTTCTAAAACCAGCCTGAGCATCTGGAAGTTCATTGTTCATGTATTGGTGAAGCCTGGCTTGGAGAATTTTGAGCATTATTTTATTATCATGTGAGATGAGTGCAATTGTGCAGTAGTTTGAGCATTCTTTGGCATTGCCTTTCTTAGGGATGTGAATGAAAACTGACCTTTTCTAATCCTGTGGCCACTGCTGAGTTTTCCAAATGTGCTGGCATATTGAGTGCAGCACTTTCACAGCATTATCTTTTAGGATTTGAAATAGCTTAACTGGAATTCCATCACCTCCACTAGCTTTGTGTGTAGTGATGCTTTTTAAGGCCCATTTGACTTCACATTCCAGGATGTCTGGCTCCAGGTGAGTGATCACACCATCATGATTTTCTGGGTCATGAAGCTCTTTTTTTGTACATTTCTTCTGTATATTCTTTCCACCTCTTCTTAATATCTTCTACTTCTGTTAGGTCCATACCATTTCTGTCCTTTATTGAGCCCATCTTTGAATGAAATATTCCCTTTAAATCTCTAATTTTCTTGAAGAGATCTCTAGTCTTTCCAATTCTGTTATTTCCTCTATTTTTTGCATTGATCACTGAGGAAGGCTTTCTTATCTCTCCTTGCTATTCTTTGGAAGTCTGCATTCAGATGCTTGTATCTTTCCTTTTCTCCTTTGCTTTTCATTTCTCTTCTTTTCAAGCTATTTTTAAAGCCTCTTCAGACAGCCATTTTGCTTTTGCATTTCTTTTCCATGGGGATTGTCTTGATCCCTGTCTCCTGTATATTGACACGAACCTCCATCCATAGTTCATCAGGCTCTCTGTCTATCACATCTAGTCCCTTAAATCTATTTCTCACTTCCACTGTATAATCATAAGGGATTTGATTTAGGTCATACCTGAATGATCTAGTGATTTTCCCTGCTTTCTTCAATTTAAGTCTGAATTTGGCAATAAGGAGTTCATGATCTGAGCCACAGTCAACTCCTGGTCTTGTTTTTGCTGACTGTATAGAGCTTCTCCATCTTTGGCTGCAAAGAATATAATCAATCTGATTTCAGTGTTGACCATCTGGTGATGTCCATGTGTAGAGTCTTCACTTGTGTTGTTGGAAGAGGGTGTTTGCTCTGACCAGTGCACTCTCTTGGCAAAATTCTATTAGACTTTGCCCTGCTTCATTCCGTATTCCAAAGTCAAATTTGCCTGTTACTCCAAGTGTTTCTTGACTTCCTACTTTTGCATTCCAGTCCCCTATAATGAAAAGGACATCTTTTTTGGGTGTTAGTTCTAGAAGGTCTTGTAGGTCTTCATAGAACCATTCAACTTCAGCTTCTTCAGCATTACAAGTTGGGGCATAGACTTGGATTGCTGTGATATTGAATGGTTTTCCTTGGACACGAACAGAGATCACTCCGTCATTTTTGAGATTGCATCCAAGTAATGCATTTCAGACTCTTTTGTTGACCACAATGGCTACTTCATTTCTTCTAAGGGATTCCTGCCCACAGTAGTAGATATAATGG